>NW_028142633.1:0-44027 GCF_055691185.1 Crinia signifera
CTATCAATTACCAGAGTGTTCCCTAAAATATAGAGAATTCTGTCTGGGTCTCAAACCCCCCCTGAATTGTTTTGCTGTCTTGAGTATTTCCTTATGGGCCAGATGTATCAAGCTTCAAAAAAGTGATAAAGTGGAGAGTCATTTTTCAAACCCAGCCTGTAACATTGCAGTTAGGAGATGATGGCTGTCTCTTTATCACTCTCCACTTTATCACTTTTGAAGCTTGATACATCTGGCCCTATGTATTTAAGCAATGATGGATCTGACATGTTTTACTGGCTTATGTACTGTGTATGTGTATCTTGGTTTTTTTTACCCTTTGAATTTTTGCAAAACTCTGAAAGACGCATATCGTGAATTCAAACTGTAAATGGTCACTTTACCGAGTGTTCATTCTAAGCTCCCTGCATCTTTCAAAAACGTATGCAGTTCCTCCTCCCTATACAAACACAAAGGATGATTCCCGCACCAGTCTTATTATTTTTATACGATTGTCCTATCTCCTCCAATATAAGAAATCCTTGGGCAAATTTCCCTGTGTATTAAATTTCAGAAAGGAGGTGCCACCTACTACTTAAAACAAGACACACATTTTTACAAGAAAAAGTAAGTATATTGTAAGTGCACTGACAATCACAATGTTTATTTTTAAGAATTAACTTTTATTTGGTTCATTAAAAGGTGAAATATTTAAAATATAGAAAGATAAAGAAAGAATATATTAAAATATCAATGACCCCTGCTCCCCAAAATTCTTTATTATAGGGTTCTTTTGTCCCTGTATGCCTCTAATATGCTTTATATTAGCACTTTTCTCCCTGTTCAGTTTCAGGAAGAGATATTTTGTGCTTGGATGTTGCGAATTTGTAGTTATATATTAGATCTTTATGTATCAGATCTTGTTTTCTCTGAGTCTCTCAGATTGATGTGTATGTTTTGAGATATATTTTGTTACATTTGCTTAGTATAGTTAAACTGACATCTTATATTCTCTGCAGACAGATTCTGTCAAATATTTTTTGCAGAAAGAGGTACAGTTTATTTTTCTCTGTTGTTTAATATCTATATCTCTTAAATGCAGCTGTATTCTAATTTGTCGGTCTCAATGGATTGTATCATGTGGGTTGACTGAAGCTGCGTGTTAGCTGTCAGAAATTATATTGATAACATGTGTATTCTTATTTCTTATTAGCAGTGTTTCACACAACCACAAATTATATCTATTGTAATAGTATATTGCAATTCTTAAGATTCAGTTTTTATCAACTGCCCTGAGGTGAATGAATAGTAGATAACCTCTTTATTCCGTGCTCCTGTATTGGGTAGGCATATATTAGTGTTTTGATACTGTCTTTGCACTTATCTCCAAGTCCATATAATTATACAGATTAGGGTTTTTAATAGTATACAGACAATTAAGCTATATCTGGTGTTAGATGCTATTCAGTACGCAATCATATAACCCAGCTCATGAATCAAAAAAGGTTTCTGGTGATTTCTCTGCATTAATAATGTACAGACAATTGAGCTATATCTGGTATTAAGTGCTATTCAGTGAGCACTTGTGCAACCCAGCTCATAAATCAAGGAGATGTCTGGTGATTTTTCTGCATTATACAGAGTGGTTCCTTGGAGTATTTTTTGCTGACAGCTGTTTTAATACATGATGTCTATGCCTACTGCACTAAGTGTATTGAGTTTTTTATAACACTTGATGCTCAGAGTTTCTTCTCACGGATTATGCAATTATGACGTATGTAGATAACCATTCTGCATATATTGCTTTTTTTTATAATATAAAATACATATGCTGAGCTATATCTGGTGTATATGTTCTATAAATGATAGTCATATAACCCAGCTCATAAGATACAGGTAGATGGTTATTATTACATTCAGTATAGTGGTTGTGAGAGAACTGCTGCTGACAGTTATTCCACACTTGTGATTCTTCCCCACAGCGTATATTATTGCTGTATTGTGGGTTTATAAGACAATTTTTTGCGACTATAAATCGGCTATAATGAGCCAGTGAATATACTTATGTCGCCGTTTGTCTGTGTGAAAGAGCTGTCACTGACAGTTACTTATACAAATGTAGTTATTGCCCTCATCTTTGTATTATTACCATATCCTGGGCTTTTAAGGCAGTTCTCTGGTGGCTGTGAGTTGGCTGTCAGAAGCCAAAAAGTGTACTCATACCACCGCTGCCTGTATATAAGTACTGCCGCTGACAGTTATGTGATAAATGATGTTTGTTGTTCACAGCATTACATTTATTACTTAGTTCAGTGTTTATTAAACAGGTCCTTCATAGCACCACTGTTTATTGTAACCACCAAGGCAGTTAGCGCTCAAAGTTATTTCACAGTTTAATTTCACTGTTTATTCTTGCCGTGTTATAGGCTTGTAAGACAGTGTCTTCCGCGATTATAACTCAGCTATAGATAGCCTGAGAGTATGCTCATACTGCTGCTGTCTCTTATGTGTAAAAGAACAGCTCCGTTTTTTACTGGCTTATGCGGAGAATGTTATTACTCACAGCGTTAAATGTTGCTGTATTGTGAGCTAAATATAGACAGTATCCCCGCAGATTATGAGTTGGCTGTGGAGAGCCAAATAGTATATTCAGGTCGCTGCTGTCTCTATATACCTCCGAGCAGCTCCGTTTCTTACGGACTGCACGGAGGCTATGAGCCTGCTCCTAACAATAGAATACACTTGAGCCGCTGCTGTCTGTGTGTATCTCCGAGCAGCTCCGTTTCTCACGGACTGCACGGAGGCTGTGAACCGACTCCTGTCAGTAGGACACGCGCCCACACTGCTTCTGTCACTGTTCCCGCTTATGATACAGACTGCTTAACATAACACAACACAATTATTAAATTTCATAACATTTCTACAACATGGGTGGCATTTTTTAAAAGGCAAATATTGAGGGGGCTGAGGTCATTGGTAGCCAACGACCGTTTGGCTGATGCCCTGAGGAAGCTAGAAATGTTATGAAATTTAATAATTGTGTTGTGTTATGTTAAGCAGTCTGTATCATAAGCGGGAACAGTGACAGAAGCAGTGTGGGCGCGTGTCCTACTGACAGGAGTCGGTTCACAGCCTCCGTGCAGTCCGTGAGAAACGGAGCTGCTCGGAGATACACACAGACAGCAGCGGCTCAAGTGTATTCTATTGTTAGGAGCAGGCTCATAGCCTCCGTGCAGTCCGTAAGAAACGGAGCTGCTCGGAGGTATATAGAGACAGCAGCGACCTGAATATACTATTTGGCTCTCCACAGCCAACTCATAATCTGCGGGGATACTGTCTATATTTAGCTCACAATACAGCAACATTTAACGCTGTGAGTAATAACATTCTCCGCATAAGCCAGTAAAAAACGGAGCTGTTCTTTTACACATAAGAGACAGCAGCAGTATGAGCATACTCTCAGGCTATCTATAGCTGAGTTATAATCGCGGAAGACACTGTCTTACAAGCCTATAACACGGCAAGAATAAACAGTGAAATTAAACTGTGAAATAACTTTGAGCGCTAACTGCCTTGGTGGTTACAATAAACAGTGGTGCTATGAAGGACCTGTTTAATAAACACTGAACTAAGTAATAAATGTAATGCTGTGAACAACAAACATCATTTATCACATAACTGTCAGCGGCAGTACTTATATACAGGCAGCGGTGGTATGAGTACACTTTTTGGCTTCTGACAGCCAACTCACAGCCACCAGAGAACTGCCTTAAAAGCCCAGGATATGGTAATAATACAAAGATGAGGGCAATAACTACATTTGTATAAGTAACTGTCAGTGACAGCTCTTTCACACAGACAAACGGCGACATAAGTATATTCACTGGCTCATTATAGCCGATTTATAGTCGCAAAAAATTGTCTTATAAACCCACAATACAGCAATAATATACGCTGTGGGGAAGAATCACAAGTGTGGAATAACTGTCAGCAGCAGTTCTCTCACAACCACTATACTGAATGTAATAATAACCATCTACCTGTATCTTATGAGCTGGGTTATATGACTATCATTTATAGAACATATACACCAGATATAGCTCAGCATATGTATTTTATATTATAAAAAAAAGCAATATATGCAGAATGGTTATCTACATACGTCATAATTGCATAATCCGTGAGAAGAAACTCTGAGCATCAAGTGTTATAAAAAACTCAATACACTTAGTGCAGTAGGCATAGACATCATGTATTAAAACAGCTGTCAGCAAAAAAATACTCCAAGGAACCACTCTGTATAATGCAGAAAAATCACCAGACATCTCCTTGATTTATGAGCTGGGTTGCACAAGTGCTCACTGAATAGCACTTAATACCAGATATAGCTCAATTGTCTGTACATTATTAATGCAGAGAAATCACCAGAAACCTTTTTTGATTCATGAGCTGGGTTATATGATTGCGTACTGAATAGCATCTAACACCAGATATAGCTCAATTGTCTGTATACTATTAAAAACCCTAATCTGTATAATTATATGGACTTGGAGATAAGTGCAAAGACAGTATCAAAACACTAATATATGCCTACCCAATACAGGAGCACGGAATAAAGAGGTTATCTACTATTCATTCACCTCAGGGCAGTTGATAAAAACTGAATCTTAAGAATTGCAATATACTATTACAATAGATATAATTTGTGGTTGTGTGAAACACTGCTAATAAGAAATAAGAATACACATGTTATCAATATAATTTCTGACAGCTAACACGCAGCTTCAGTCAACCCACATGATACAATCCATTGAGACCGACAAATTAGAATACAGCTGCATTTAAGAGATATAGATATTAAACAACAGAGAAAAATAAACTGTACCTCTTTCTGCAAAAAATATTTGACAGAATCTGTCTGCAGAGAATATAATACCCCTTTCACATCGCAGACACGGTTTAAAAACCGGTATTTTAAAACGGTAATTAAAACGGGTCAGAGCCTTAACAGTGACCCAGATTACCGTTTTAAATACCGGTTAAGTGTCATTCTAGCACTTGAAACGTTTCATCCAGAACACGTTTCAAGTGCTATGTGAGAGCCACTGTGGGTTGTGTGTGGGGTGGGGGTGGGGGGGGGGGGGAGCCGGCGGCCACTTACCCACATTCCAGCTGGAGCGAACACCCGGAGCCACAGCCCCTCTCCGCCTGGTCCGAACCCCGAGGCAGCCAATCACCCGGCTGGAGAGCGCAGCCAGAGGCAGCTCCCCGCAGCGAGGTCTCTCAGTACCCTCAGCTCAGCGGCTGCTCCACGGAGCTGAAGGAGATCCTGGGTGACCGGGAAGGGATGCTGGAGACCGAGGAGGTCGGCTCAGAGCACGCCACCAAGGAAGGCTACCCGCTGGCCGCGGAGGGCATCTCTGACAGTGCCAAGGAGATCTGCAAAGCGGTGTCCGTGTCCCTGGGGCTGAGCATGGAGGCGCTGGAGCAGCTGAGCGCAGGGGCAGAGGCGCAGAGGGGAGACTGCATGTTCGCCGCCTCCTGCACTCACACCATGGACACCAACAAGTGCCAAGTGGGTGAGAAGGAGAAGAATGACACCTCGTCCCCCCAGTACCGGGACGGGGCCTTTAGGAGGAGCGGCCACACAAACTTCTCCTCTGGCAAAGCCCCAGAGGATGGCAGTGCGCTGGGCACGGATGAGAAGGAGCAGCCCTGTACGGACGATAACCGATCGCCGGAGCACAGGTACAGGGGGGGGGACAACGACTGGGGGGACAGAAGCTGGTCACGGGGGTGTCCCGTAGAGGTGCTGCGCCAGTGGTGCACACCTGGACACCACTGGCGCGCACCTATTGTATAGCAGTGGGATTGTGCTTGTGCTTGTGAAGTTTGCCTGAAATACCGTTTCAGACAAACTGTACACATTCACATTGCACAAAAAACGGCAAGGAACCGTGTAGGACTCTGCTTTTTACACGGTTCGAAATGCCAGTTAATTTAAAACGGTAAATTGCCTGTGGTGCATTCACAGTGCACCCTTAAACGTTTTAAAAAGGGAAAAAAACGGCAATATACCGTTTTAAAAGTGCGATGTGAAAGGGGTATAAGATGTCAGTTTAACTATACTAAGCAAATGTAACAAAATATATCTCAAAACATACACATCAATCTGAGAGACTCAGAGAAAACAAGATCTGATACATAAAGATCTAATATATAACTACAAATTCGCAACATCCAAGCACAAAATATCTCTTCCTGAAACTGAACAGGGAGAAAAGTGCTAATATAAAGCATATTAGAGGCATACAAGGACAAAAGAACCCTATAATAAAGAATTTTGGGGAGCAGGGGTCATTGATATTTTAATATATTTCTTTCTTTATCTTTCTATATTTTAAATATTTCACCTTTTAATGAACCAAATAAAAGTTAATTCTTAAAAATAAACATTGTGATTGTCAGTGCACTTACAATATACTTACTTTTTCTTGTAAAAATGAGTTCCTCCTCCCTGTCTGGGGTGTCGCTGCCTGCGGTGGAGCTTCTAGCATAGTCTGGTCTGTATTTCAGCACTGATATGCAGACCAGACTGTGCTAGAATTACCACAGCAGAGAGTGACACCCCAGGCAGGGTGAAGCAACTGCAGGGGTTTTGAAAGATGCAGAGTGCTAGAACTTTACCTGTCAATCATGAAATATCGCTGTACACCCGTATTACTCCCCTAATGATTAGTTGTGGCTGGGCAGTGTTTCCGATGGGCTGCCCGTGGCGATCCCCATGCAGATTATGTAATTGGCGCATAAGGTAACAGGTCTGTGTATCTGTGGCTGCAGCTGTTTCTGATAAATAATGTGATAAATGCAATGTATTTTAGCTGTATATATAAATATAAAGGATATGCACAGTGTCTACACAAAATAAAATTCTTTTTTTATGATATGTATATGCATTGAATTTTAACATTTGTTAGGTTTAGGCTGCAAGAAAGGGTGGTGGGGGGTTTTCTAGGACCGTGCAATCACATGGGCATTTGCAAACAATGGCTGGGGCTGCAGATAGTATTCCCTCCCAAAATGGCCGCTGACGATTTTAAGAATACTAAAGCAGGTTAGGACCATTTTTTAAGGGCCATTTAATAACAGCTCATTGATGGAAGCAGGTGCAAACAGTGGTCCCTGGAAGTGCGGAGGGGAGGACCCCTCACAAGGAGCATTTTCTGAGGGGTAGTAAAACTTAATATGGTGTCAGGGGCTTTATTGTGTGGGGCATAATATGGTGTAAGGTGCATTACTGTGTGGGGCATAATATGGTGCAAGGTGCATTACTGTGGGGACATAATATGATGCCAGGGGCATTACTGAGTGGGGCATAATATGGCATATGGGGCATTACTGTGTGGGGAATAATAAGGAGCAAGAGGCATTACTGTGTGAGGCATAGGGGGTTATTTTGGTTCACTCTTTCTGACAAATTCCTTCTTAGATGGACAAAACCATGTGCACTGCAGGTGGGGCAGATGTTACTTGTGTAGAGAGAATTAGATTTGGGTGGGGTTTTACTTCAAAGTGAGAGCTATATTGCAGTGTAAAAATAAAGCAGCCAGTATTTACCCTGCACAGAAACAAAATAACTCACCCAAATCTAATTCTCTCTGCACGTGTTACATCTGCCCCACCTGCAGTGCACATGGTTTTGTCCATCTAAGAAGGAATTTGGGTACTTCTTTACTTTCACGGCGCCACTAGATCGGATATCGCGGTCATCGCGGGCATTGAATGCACTAAAAGTACCGGAATTTGTCAGAAAGAGTGAACCAAAATAATCCCCATTATTATTTATTTATTTATTAACAGTTTCTTATATAGCGCAGCATATTCCGTTGCGCTTTACAATAGGAGACAGTGATACAACAAAACAGGGTATTTACAGACAGTCAAAATGTAGGAGGGCCCTGCTCGCAAGCTTACAATCTATAGGGAAATAGGCATTGATACATAAGGATAGATACTGTATTCTTTATTGCATCGATTCCACCAGAACGCAAGGTTCTATGACTGGTTCTGGAATTTGATAAGCTTGCCTGAAGAGATGAGTTTTTAGGGAACGCTTATAGGTTTGGAGACTGGAGGAGAGTCTTATTGTGCATGGGAGGGCATTCCACAGAGTGGGTGCAGCCCGAAGAAAGTCCTGCAGTCGGGAATGGGAGCGAGTAATGAGTGTGGATGAGAGACGCAGATCTTGGGAGGAGCGTAGAGGTCGGGTTGGATGATATTTTGAGATAAGAGAAGATATGTATGTTGGTGTAGTTTGGTTTATGGCTTTGTGTGTAAGTAAAAGAATTTTGTATTGAATACGGTAGAATACAGGTAACCAATGAAGTGACTGACAGAGTAGCTTTGCAGACGATGAACATCTGGCTAGGAAGATTAGCCTCGCAGCTGCATTCATAATGGACTGTAGTGGTGAGAGTTTGTATTGGGGAAGGCCAATAAGGAGACTATTGCAATAATCAATGCGTGAGATGATGAGAGCATGGATTAGAGTTTTTGCAGTGTCTTGTGTAAGGTAAGGGCAAATTTTAAATATGTTTTTTAGGTGCATGTGACATGATTTTGAGACAGATTGAATGTGGGGTACAAAGAAAAGTTCTGAGTCAAGGATAACACCTAGGCAGCGAGCTTGAGAGGTAGGAGTGATTGTCATCTTCTCAACAGCGATAGAGATATCAGGTTGGTAACTACTATTTATTGGCGGAAATATAATTAATTCTGTTTTTGAGATATTAAGTTTGAGGTGGCGAGATGACATCCAGGATGAAACAGCAGAAAGGCATTCAGAGACACGGCTCAATACAGATGGGGACAGGTCCGGGGAGGATAGGTAGAGCTGAGTATCATCCGCATACAGATGATACTGAAATCCAAAGGAGCTGATTAGTTTGCCAAGAGATGAGGTATAGATTGAGAAAAGCAGAGGACCTAAAACTGAACCCTGAGGTAATCCAACTGAAAGAGGTAGCGAAGAGGAGGTAGAATCAGAGAAACGAACACTAAAGGAGCAAGGGGCATTACAAGAGCATAATATGGGGCAAGGGGCATTACTGTGTGGCATAAGGGGCACTTTTATGTCAGTGGGGCCGATTCAGACCTGCAGGTAGCTCTGAAATCAGCCCTGGTGGACGATGGGCCCACTGCGCATGCGCATTTTCTGTAATGCGCATGTGCAGGGCATGGCTGCGAGCACCTTCGGCAGATATCTTCCATGCCAACAGGTATTTTTACACTGCAATAGAGATATTAGTTTGAAGTAAAGACCCCACCCAAATCTGACTCTCTCTGCACATGTGACATCTGCCCCTCCTGCAGTGCAGCATGGTTTCGTCCATTAAAGAATGAGTTTGCTTTTGTGAGTGAACCAGAATCAGGACCATTGTGCTTATCAAATGCACTGTAGTTGGTAGAACACATAAAAAGATATATATGTCATAATTACCTCCCCTCCTGCATGAGACTCCCTGAAATAGCAGAAATCTCCCTCTCTCCCTCATTAGTCTAGCAATCTCCCTCATGTCACCTAGCCCACATTACACTGTTACATTTTTGGGGAAAAGAGGAATAATAGATTTTACATTGAACCATCAGCACCATTTCCCAGCACTTTACCAAGTACAGTAGCTCTTACTAACTGCTTTGGGGCTCATCTACATTTGGATAAGTCATTTTAAAAGGTTCCTCTCAGATGTAGCAGTACACACCCACGCTTCTAGGTGCCACGTTCACAATCTCTTTTCACAATCTCTCCATATATGGAACTAGACACGCCCTTTGGGTGGAGCAGACACGCCCCTTCACTGGGACACTTTGCAAAATTCTACTACCAACTATAATCTCCCTGAATCTAGTTTTCAAAAGTAGGCAAGAATGATATATGTATAGAAAATGTATACTGCAAAACATCCAGTGCATTACAAAGCACAACAAGTTACCAAGTCTTTTAGAATTCACAGCGAAACTGTACCATAAAGTTCTCTTCCTACCCCCTGCATTATTATGTTGGGGTAGAAATTGAACGCTATGTACTACACTAGTTCTTCAGTTCCCTGCTGCCTATGGTTTTACCAGGAGTGTGTTCGATTTTGATGGTTTATGATGGTTTATCATCTACAATGGCGGCAACTAGAAAATGATTGCGCTACTCAGCCCTGAGCCAGCATATTCCTGCACTCTGACCCCTTGTGCACGACCTTGGCTTATCCTGACCTCTGACCCCTACTCCGGCTGCTGACATTTCTGCTATACCTGCAGTGTCGCTCACAGGTCTCTGTCATTGGAATCCATACTTCAGACCGAGCTTCCCTTTGTCTCCCATGAGGAACCTGACACGGGTACGGTAATAAAGTTACCGCAATGCCAGTTCTCATGACCATTTATTTATCCATATAGAACCAAAAGAGGGATCATAGAACATGGACTCAAAATGTACAGCTCAATGTTCTAATACAGAGGTTCCCACATGTGGTCCTCAAGGCACCCTTGAGGGGTTTCTTTACTAAGATGGACATTCTATGGAAGATGGGATGTTGCTAAGGGCAACCAATCAGATTCTATCTAGGATCTTCTAGATAGAAGGTGCTAAATAAATAAGTAGATTCTGATTGGTTACCCATAGCAACATTCCATCTTTAACAGAACTCTCATCTACACACTGACTGAGGCGTCGTGATTAACATCAAAACTGGGCGAGCTGTCAATCACTGGCGGTTCCTGCAGCAGCTGTACGGGCGGTGTTGGATCGCCCAGAATGTGAAGCACAGCTGACGCGATATATTTGTGAACATGCCGTTCACAGATATGTATCGATTGTACACAATGGCCAATGGACCATCGATATATATATCGTCCGTGCAATCAAACGGCCGTTATATCGGCCAGTGTGTACGCCCCTTAACAGTGTAGGTTCTAGTAGATCCATGATTGGGCACAGGTGATGCTGCGTTCTCATTGCTGCCCCTGCAAAATCCCGGGTTTTTGTTACCGTGTTTTTGGCGGGGCATAGAGTATATCAGCTCTACAGACCCCATTCATACTGCACCTTAGACACGGGAAATTCCCGTGTCTGCCCCATTCACACTGCTTCCCCTGGTATGCCTGCCATCAAGTGTGTGGCATCTAAGAGCAGCTTTGATTGGATGTTTAAAAAGTATCTTTGATTGGCTGTTTAAAAAGCAGCTTTGAGCAATGCAATGAACTTGCTTTTTTGCATTTTGTTGAGAAAAACCCGGGTCTAGCCTGATCACACTTTTTATGCAGGAAAAACCCTGCATAAAAACCCGTGTGTAATTCCCGGGGCATAACACCCAGGAATTTCGCAAAGACCTTTTCACACTGAGACAGGACACGGGAAATTACTGCTTGCCCTGGCAAAAACCCAGGTTTTTGCGGCAGTGAGAACAGGGTATGACTCAGCTTGTACCTCAGTCAATTTGATTTATCTGTGCAAAGCTACAGATATCCTTAAACTATGGCTACGGTGGCTCGAGGACTGTGTTTGGGAACTTATTAATTACCTCTAATTCAGGCATTCCCAACCACGGTCCTCAAGGCACACCAACAGTACAGGTTTTAGTGATATCCAGGCTTGAGCACAGGTGACTTAATTAGTACCTGAGTGATTCTGATTAATCCATCTGTGCTGAAGCCTGGATATCACTAACACCTGCACTGTTGGTGTGCCTTGAGGATCATGGTTGGGAATGCCTGGTCTAATTAGATAAGATGTACAAAAAGAGAAATTGGGGGTATCAATTATGCTACAAAGATAAGAAAATTAAACAAAGCAAACAATAGAAATACAAATACTGTATTAATAGTTTATATATGAGCAGAAGGAGTAGAGTAACCAGTACCTACATTGAGATCCCCCAGCCCAGTGGTTCCCAACCTCAGTCCTCAAGTACCCCAACAGTAGTTTTCCAGGTCACCTGGCAGCTGCACAAGTGCAATCATTATTCACTGACCCATTGTAAAAGATCCACAGTTGTAGTTCTGCATACCCTCCAACATGACCCATTGCATTCGGTACACAATGCTCTCTTCCTGGGCTTCCCTTTTAATGTATGAGTGCCGTCACCTGAGTTGAAAAACCCTTCTCAATTACCTAGTTCCACACAGGCATACCTCCCAACAGTCCCGATTTTAACGGGACAGTCCCGATTATCAGGGCCTGTCCCGCTGTCCCTCCCGCGGCCGGCAGTGTCCCGCGGTGAGGGGGGGCTGTTGGGAGTCCCCCCTGTCGGCTGCTAAGCAGCGGGGAATAAACGCTGTGCGCATGCGCACAGCGTCTATTCCCGCAGGCTGGGGGCATGGCTAGAGGCTCACAGAGCCTCTGGGTCATGCCCCCATAGCGTCAAATTGGGGGCGTGGCCTCGCGGGAGAGCTGTGTGTATAGGCCACGCCCCTGAAATTAGGCAACGCCCCCGAAAATTTCAACACGCCTGCGGCGCGCATCAGCAGTGTCCCGCCTCCTGGTCTGGCAAAGTTGGGAAGTATGCACAGGTGATGGCAATCATACATTAAGAGGGAAGTCCAGAAGCAGAGCATTGTGTACCGAATGCAATGGGTCATGTTGGAGGGTATGGTTCTGGCCCTTATTCTGGTTCAATCGCAAAATGCAAATTGTTTCTCAAATGCATAAACCATGTGCACTGCAGGTGGGGCAGGTGTAACGTGCAGAGAGAATTAGATTTGGGTGGGGTTTTACTACAAAGTGAGATCTATATTGCAGTGTAAAAATAATGCAGCCAGTATTTTCCCTGCACAGAAACAAAATAACTCGCCCAAATGCGAATCTCTCTGCACGTTACATCTGCCCCCCGTAGTGCACATGGTTTTGTCCATTTGAGAAGGAATTTGCCTTTACGAGTGAACCAGAATAACCCCCACTGTGTGGAGACCTGGAACACATGAAGTGTTGGGGGGTACTTGAGGACTGAGGTTGGGAACCACTGCCCTAGCCTGAGGGCTGTAGGCAAATAGTGTATTCCCAAAAAATAATTCAGGAATTTACATATTAGCAGAATTATCATGTATATCAGTAGTTGCCAAACTGGGTGACATGGCACCCCAACGTGTCACAGCACAGATGTACTCTGGATTGGTGGTCAAGGAACTATTCATATTACTCATGTCAATAGAATACAGGGTTGCCGACCCTCCCGGAATTTCCGGGAGTCTCCCGAAAATCGGGGCTCCCTCCCGGCCCCCCGGAAGGGTGGGCAACCCTCCCGGATTCAGGAGGGACCCCCACTGTCCCCCGGATCGCGGCATTAAAATGCCGCAATCCTCGGGTCTCAGAGGAGGGGGCGGAGCTAAAATGACACAATCGCGTCATTTTAGCCCCGCCCCCTCCACGGAGATCACTGAATTAGCTGGGTTAACAATATGGGGGCGGGGCTTAGTGATGTCGCGCTTAAGCCCCGCCCCCTGAGCGGCTACTGAATCTCTCCTCTCCGGGTTTCTCCCGGAGAGGAGAAGAAGAAAGTCGGCAACCCTGATAGAATAGGCAAACCCAGAGCTTGTGGCCTCCAATCATAAACTATTTTGAGAACGAGAAGTAAAGCTGCCCATACACGCCCCGATGCGGGCGTGCGTTGTGGGCTTAAATAGCACGGATCACAACACATTGCATTGCCTGTGCATGCAATGCAATGCGATGTGATGAGAACTAAGTACAAAAAGTATGTGCAAGCACATACTTTTTGTACTGTGCGATGAGGTGCCGCGGGAGCACGCGCCTCAAAGCACAGAACGCACAGCCCGGCATCGCAGCGTGTATGGGCTGCTTAAGTCCTGCCCTTATAACTGAGGAGGTTATTCTGATTCACTCGGAAAGGCACAATCACACTCTATTGGACAAAACCATGTGCACTGCAGGTGGGGCTGATATAACATGTGCAGAGACAGTTAGATTTGGGTGTTTTATTGTTTCTGTGCAGGGTAAATACTGGCTGCTTTATTTTTACACTGCAATATAAATATCAGTTTGAAGTACACCCCCACCCAAATCTAATTCTCTCTGCACATGTTACAACTGACCCACCCGCAGTGCACGTGGTTTTGTCCATTAGAGAGTAATTGTGTCTTTCCGAGTGAATCAGAATAACCCCATTAGTGTAATGGGGCCTACACACAGGGCAACTTTAGCCCTCTTTCCTGGCGATCTGACTAGATAGCTCAGAAATTAAGCACAGATCACTCCATGTGTATACCAAGGGTGACCAACTCATCCCTTTAATCCGGGACACATATTAATTACACAGGTTCTGTGGCTGGCTTTCACCTGGTTTTAAACTGCCACACCTCAAGACTCCATTTCACCTGGTTTTAAACTGCCACAGAACCTGTGTAATTAATATGTGTCCCGGATTAATGGGATGAGTTGGTCACCCTATGTATACCTCAGAGCAATGGCGATCAGAGGGCCCATGTACATGCATGCAGAATGTATGTAGTCAGATTGCCAGTCTTCTCACCAGAGAACACTGGTCAGCACAGATAGCTTAGCACACATCACTGGTGCATCGCATGTGTGTGTCTTGTGCATCTAGCCAAAATCTCTTGTGCATCTAGGGGTACCACCTAGACCCTTTAGTTCCGGACACATATTAATTATACAGGTTCTGTGGCTGGCTGACTTCAAGACTCCACTTCACCTGATTTTAAACTGCCACAGAACCTGTGTAATTAACATGTGTCCGGAATTAAAGGGACTAGGTGGTAACCCTATGTGCATCTAGTAAAAACTGTTTAGTCAAAATTGGCTATTAGCCAATATCTCTCCGTGAGTACATGGCTTAAGCCCCATACTCACTAGGCGATAGTTAACAATATGGCTCAGAAAGGGGCTATCGTCTAGTGTAGACACTCAGTATCTTAAATGATGCACGCTCCTGCATGTCATTAACGATAATTGAGGTCTTCCAAACATGTAGGGCAATATAGCCAAGCGACATGCATGTTTAGCAGGACCCAGTGACATCACTGAAGGATATCGGGGGCCGATATTGTTAATTGAGTACAGACAATATTGGCCGCATACAGCCGCTATGCTTAACTATATCGACACGGCCACTGAGACTATTGTGCATGGGGCTTTGGACGATATATCAGCCGTTCAATTGAACAGACATATTGCATCGGCTCACTGTGTATGGACGATCCACCCACCGGTCTTACACCTACACCAGGAGCTGGCGGCGATTGACAGCTCAACTTGGGAGGGTGCGTGCAAACCATTCTTACACTCTAGGGCACCATGGTTCAAGGGCTACCCACATACACCAGTGGTTTCCAAACATACCTCCCAACATGACCCTCTCCAGAAGGTGATTGCCATCACCTGTGTTCAAACACCATTCTTATTACTTCAAAACAGGTGATCGAAATCATACATTCAGAGGGCAGTCCAGAAACAAGGCATTGTGTCCCTCCTGGAGAGGGTTATGTTGGGAGGTATGTTTGGGAACCACTCGTGTATGGGGGTAGCCCTGTAAACAGTGGTTCCCTACATGCGAGATGCCCATTGACATAGTAGACATGTCCTATCAGCACTGTCATATGCTTATTATCATCATACCACTATGCCTAGTGGTGACTGCTGTGCTGCTCTATGCCACCTTATACTGCACACCTGTGTGTGTGTGTGTGTGTATGTGGCAGGCAACAGATGTAACAGAAGGGTTAGTTGCCCATCGGAAGGGGCGGGGCTCCCAGTGACAGATGCGGAAGTGGCTCTGTCAGTCGGGGCCGGAGAGCGATGCCAGCACTTCCGGTGTGTGCTGCCCGGGCGGCTGAGGTGTGAGAGCTGGGGGTTGCCGGCACAGGTACCAAGACCCCGGGGGGCGCCTCTCACCCTCTGCTGCTGCTCCTGTGCATACTGTGTATTCTATCTCACACCGGTGTACATTATATATAATACATACATTACACCTAGCTATCATATATGTATGCATGTATTTCTATCACTGCCGTGTGTATTATATGTATCATATATCACACGTCTGATTATAGCTCTGTGTATTATATATAACACACACACACACACACACACACACTCTACACCTGTATGATTATACCTGTGTATTATATAACACACACACACACACACACACACACACACACACACACACACACACACACACACACACACTACACCTCTCTGATTATAGCTCTGTGTATTATATACTGTATATCACACACATTACACATCTCTGATTATAGCTCTGTGTATTATGTATATTACACACATTACACCTGTATGGTTATATATATATTTCACACAGATTATACCTCTCTGATTATAGCTCTGTGTATTATATACTGTATATCACACACCTTACACCTGTATTATACCTGTGTAATATATATATATATATATATATATATATATCACATTATACCTCTCTGATTATAGCTCTGTGATATATATATATATATATATATATATATATATATATATATATATAGCACACATTACACCTCCTCTGATTATACCTGTGTATTATATACTGTATATCACACACCTTACACCTGTATGATTATACCTGTGTATTATATATATATCACACACATTATACCTCTCTGATTATAGCTTTTTGTATTATATATATTACACCTGTCTGATTATACCTGTGTATAATATATAGCTCACACACATTATATCTGTATGATTAGACCTGTGGGTACTTGTGTAGTTTCACGGCGGCAGCCTAAGCTACGTTTGAATCTACGTTGTCAGCATAGAACAGCGTAGCCCAACGGCTGCCTTACTTGTGTAGTTTCACGGCGGCAGCCTAAGCTACGTTGTCAGCGTAGCCCAATGGCTGCCTAGCGTAGTAAGCATACTGTATCCGCGGCATCCCTGCGTAGTCACCATACCGTCCCCGGGAGCTGCAGCTCTGTCCCTGGCATCCCTGGCAAGTGTAGTGAGCGCCTCTCACACAGCGCCGGTAACCGCCAGATCTCCTGCGCTGGTGGAGAGGGGATCATGCGGGCACTGGAGGAGAGGAGCTCCACCTGTATGAGACGCTTGTGCATCTCAGTTAGTATTGCGGCAGGGTACGGCAACCCGACAGGGTTAGGGGTTCGGTAGCACGTGCATCTCCTGCACAATGGGGGGATGCGGTGTGCAAATGCGTCTCATGCACAATAAAGGACACGTTTGCCAGTACTCCATGTTGCATACTGGCAAATGCCTACTTTTCAAACCCCCACTATCCACGCCACCCCGAAGCGTGGCGAGCAGACGCGTTCTTCCAACCTTTTCATACCCCCACTTTCCACGTCGGCATGGAGTTGATTTTATAAAGTGTGGTGAGCGCAGCAAGGTGACGCGGATTACTTTACATGTAATCCGCGTCCCCTCGCGGGACTCACTGCGCTCGCTACGTTATAAAATCAACTCCACGCCGACGTGGATAGTGGGGGTATGAAACGGTCGGGAGGACGCGTAACACGTTCCCTCGCAGGGCTCACTGTGCTTGACATGCTTCGGGCCGTCGTGGATAGTGTTAAATATTATTAATATATATAATTAATATTAAATAACGTTTCGGCAGCCATAACTGACAATGTGACTCCGCTAACTGCATACCACTGATTAACTACCCTGACCGCTGAAACAGTACGCTGGCTCTGACAGACGCTGGCTCCGCTAAGCGGCCGCGGGAACACTACGCTAATTCTGACAGGGACGCTATGCTGACAACGTAACTGCCGTGAAACTACACAAGTACCGACCTGTGAATTAGTTATATCTCACACATTACACCTGTATGATTATACCTGTGTATGTATATATACTGTATGTATATATATATATATATATATATGTATATATAACACATTATGCCTCTCTGATTATTGCTCTGTGTATTATATAATCTCATACACATTATACCTTTCTGATGATCCCTCTGTGTATTTTATATATTACACATTACACCTGTATGATTATAGCTCTGTGTATTATATATAGCTCACACACATTATATCTGTATGATTAGACCTGTGTATTATATATTTCACACACATTATACCTCTCTGATTATAGCTCTGTCTATTATATATCTTACACACATTATACCTCTGGGGGTGCCATAGGCTCAAGCCTCACAGGTATTATTCAGGTGTACCAAATTTATATCCAGAGAAAAAAATCTTTTCAAAGAGCGCACTCGCCAGGCTTCTTTATAATCCATTTAAACTCAAGCTTTTATGTCTCTGTTATAATTTTCGGTACTTGTTTCCTAGCACGGCGCCCCTGATGTCCATCTTACGCCATCGCATCGCATGCCATATAGCCGCATGCGATGCGTTTTTTATTGTACAAGCACCCTGATGGGTGCTTACAATGTTAAATGCACCCCCACGCCACCCCCACTATCAACACAAAGGCGAAGCGCAAACCCGAAGCGTGGCGAGCGGCGGCAGTACGAATCCTCCGACCGTTTCATACCCCCACTATCCACGTCGGCGTGGAGTTTATTTTAGATAGTGTGGCGAGCCCGAAGCGTGGCGAGCGGACGCGTATTACTTCACATGTATTCCACGTCCCCTCGCAGAGCTAGCTGCGCTCGCCACGCTTCGGGCTCGGTGGCTCGCTGCGCTAGCAACGCTACCTAAAACTGACGTGGATATTGGGGGTATGAAAAGGTCGGAGGACGCGTACCGCCGCCCCTCGCGGGCTCGCTGCGCTCGCCACGCTTCGGGTTGGCATTGATCCTGGGGGTGGCGTTGACTATGGGGGGCCATTTAACATTGTAAGGACCCATCAGGGTGCTTGTACAGTAAAAAATCGTATACCATCGCATCGTATGCCATTGTATGGCATAACATGCGATATTTTATTGTACAATATCGCATTGCATACCATCGTATACCTTATTTAGTATAATGGTATACGATGCGATGGGCGCCGTGCTAGGAAACAAGTACCTAATTTAAAAAAAAAGTCGAAGTATCGAGTCATTATGTGACCCTTTCCAGGGTCTGGTGGAAAACCGTCATAGCTGATGTCTTGAAAAAGGGTCGCATAATGACTCGAAATGTCAACTGTTTTTGAAAATTATAATGGAGAAATAAAAGCTTGAGTTTTAATGGATTATAAAGAAGCCTGGTGAGTGCGCTGTTTGAAAAGATTTTTCGTCTGGAGATATATATATATATATATATATATCACACATTATACCTCTCTGATGATAGCTCTGTGTATTATATCTCCTGTATAGCTGTGGCTTGACAAAGCGATCTCATTGAAGGCTCCCTCTTTGATCACTTTTTACCGACCGTTCCACTTCTAGTACCCACATTACACCTGTTCTGTCTGATCATTGCTCTTACATTCCCCATGCCTGATTACCTGTATCCGGCATTACAGGAATCGCTCGGAGGTGGTGGATTCGGTTGGAAAATGTAAGCCTGTAACAAGAGGACACAAGATCGCCTTCATGTCTGTGCATTAGGTCAGTGCAGGGTAAGCACGCAGACCCGAGGCTGTCTTTTTGTCCATAAACCATGATGTAAGAGGGGGCACTCCGATCAATGCCAAGCACCTGTCACAAGGAGGGTCCGTGTGATTCTTGAATTAAGCCCCAAAAATGCCAAATAGGTAGTACACCCTGTATAACAGAGCCTGTGAATTACTGAGCCTGCAACTGTGTTTTCCTAAGAGTCTTTAGCATATGTTCCCAGGCTGTTGTACTTGACAACGGTCTGCACAAATAAACATATATTCAAAATTCTATGTTCTATATGTGATGGCCGACTTACCCGGGGATCAGCAGCACCGCTGACCTGCCACAGCACGGGGCTAGTTTTATATGAGTCGCGGGCAGGCTTATAGAGAGTGGATAAGCTGAGCAGTGCGCACTGCGCTGCTACAAATCAGTGAAAGGCATCCGCGCTGCTGTACCCTGGGTAATGCAGCAAGCACATGTATTGCATACATATGTACAGTATGCTTATATGTGCTGGCCGGCTCACCCTGCAGTGTGTGGTCAGCACGGCAGCAAATGGGGAGCAGCTACGGGATACGGTCACTGTGTCGACCCTACTTAGGTCAGCATTCCTTTGGTCGACCACGGAAGGTTGACAGGGCTTAGGTAGACACCTGAAGTAGGTCGACATAGCTAGGGTCGGAAGGTTGACAGAAGCATGGGAAGGTCAACATGAGCTTTTCACATTTATTTGGTTTTCAGTCGACATGTGCCGACAGGCGCTATTTCATGCCCTACCATCCACTGTGGCGTGGCAGGAGAATCGAATAGTGTGCTGAGCACAGCGAGGCACTGTGCTCTAAGCATGGTGCGTGGACACGGTACACTTAGATGGTGTCCATGTCAACTATGTCGACATAGTTGACTGTGACCTTCCCGTTGTCAACCTAATGCTTATTCCGACCCTGTCAACCTTAGCCATGTCAACCTATTTTAGGTGTCGTTCAAAGCCCTGTCAACCTTCAGTGGTCGACCCAAAGCATGTCAGCTAGGGTGGCCAGTCTCGGGCTCCCGGGATTTGGCCTCAAGATGTCCAGGATTTCAATCCCGGGATTGGCTGTTTCCGACCCCGGCATGTGGCCTGCACAGCGTGACTTGGTCATAGGTTCTGCTATGCAAGCCGCACCTCTGCCGCCGGAACCCTCCACCTGCACTCCCCGCCTCCTGAGCTGTGGCTGCAATCCTGGTGGCAAATATCCCCCGCTGACTGCCTCCCTGGCAACACCGGCTGACCACCGCAAGGCTTCCACCTGCCCCACTCCCCATGGTAAGAAAAATGTAGGGGACAGGGGCGGTTTCTTTTCTGGATGCCAATCCGGGAATTCCGGAATTAAGCAATTTTTTTCCATCCCGGGATTGGCATCCTTAACGTCAACCTAAATTTTGTCAACCCAATGACCCATACCCCCACTTACAGGTCTGTTCATGCAGAGTACAGCAAGAATAGGAATAAAAGAATACAAGTTTTATATGCATTTCAGCTTGTTGTGAGGAGGAGAATAACAAGATCTCAAAGCAATGGTTCCCAAAAGTGGTTCTCAAGGCACCTCAGCAGTCCAGGTTTTAAGTATATCCCTGCTTGTATGCAGATGGTATAATCGAACGGACTAGGATACTAATTGGGTCATGTGGTCGATTCAATTATCTTTATGCTGCACTTATGGTAGCTCCAAATTTGCACCTTTTTGTACGCAGCTGTATGCAAAATATGTGATTCCGTGGCGAGCTTGGGCCACAAGGGGGTGGGCTCATGTGGCGTCTGTAGCAAAAGCAACTTAAACCACCCTCAGAACCCCCCTGTTTTGCATAATGTGAACTTAAACCACCCTCAGCGTAGCTAATTAAAGTGACCACTATATTTGATGCTGATCCTTTTCATTAGTCATAAATAAAGTGTGGACGTTATATAGTCCGAGGCAACCTCAAATATGTTTTCTTCCTTCTAGGACCTTGGAGCTCCTGTAATGAAATGGAGCCTGGACTGAACTCTTTCCGTGTTGAGTTTCCAGATTTCTCCACCACCATCCTGCAGAAGTTAAATCAGCAGCGCCAGCTTGGACAGCTATGTGACATCTCCATCGTGGTACAAGGGCATCTATTCCGAGCCCACAAAGCCGTGCTGGCAGCCAGCTCTCCTTACTTTTGCGACCAGGTGCTTCTGAAGAACAGCCGCCGGGTGGTGCTCCCGGATGTCATGAACCCAAGAGTCTTTGAGAACATCCTCTCCTCTTCTTACACCGGTCGGCTGGTGCTACCCGCTCATGAGATAGTAAGTTACCTAACCGCGGCCAGCTTTCTTCAGATGTGGCATGTTGTCGACAAGTGCACTGAGCTTCTGGAAGGGAACCCTACTCTCCTGTGTCACAAATCTAACCTGAGCAGTGACCACCAGTCACCCAGTAGCAGCAACTACAACGGTCTTACCGAAAGCTTTGAGCTAGGGACTAGTGGACAGTCCGATTTCAGAAAGGGCGAAGAGATCAGAGATGACAACGAGGAAGAGAGCCCGAAAGATGACGAGTTATCGTCCCAGCTCACCGAGCATGAGTACCTGCCCAGCAACTCTTCCACTGAACACGACCAGTTGAGTACGGAGATGACCAGCCAAGATGGCGAGGAAGGGGCCAGCGACGGCGCTGATTATCACTACAATCGCCCGTTGTATATTAAGCCCAGTATCATGTCCCACAAGCGGTGGATCCACATCAAGCCAGAGAGGTTCGAGCAGGAGTGTGAAGGCGTGGATTTGCGACCACCTCTAGAAGACCACGTCTCGGAATCAGTAAACCCAGGGCAGGCGGAACCATCCATCCAGACTTCAGGTGCCGCGGACAGTTTTGACTTTTGTAATAAGAAGACCGCAGAACCTGAAGGCCATGGAACCAACCACCGTTACGATGACCACGTTGATTTCTACGGAGCTTCAATGGAGGAGTTTTCCGGGGAGCGTGAAGAACATATGGAGGGCCACGGAGCAGAAAACACCCAGGGAGGGTTTGGGGAACATATTGACATTTCGGGGGGCATCAAAGAGGAAACTTCATCATCTGGCTTTACGGCGGTTGTGTACAAACTTTACCCATGTCAGTGCGGTAAGAGCTTCACGCACAAGAGCCAGCGAGACAGACACATGAGCATGCACCTCGGGCTGCGACCGTACGGCTGTGGGGTGTGCGGTAAGAAGTTTAAAATGAAGCATCACTTGGTGGGCCACATGAAGATCCACACAGGGATTAAGCCCTACGAGTGTAATATCTGCGGCAAACGGTTTATGTGGAGGGACAGTTTCCACCGACATGTAACTTCTTGTTCCAAGTCCTACCACGCTTCCAAAGGCGAGCAGGCCCCAAGCGAGAGCTGATCAGGCCCAACCCAGATCTAAGCAGGCCTTATGCCTTACATATAACAGTACAGTGCGAAACCTATGATCATACCCCAAAACCTAGCAAACGCTATAAAAGTATGATCCAGCAATAAGAAGGTTATAGCCTGCAGTCTGTAATGGTCACGTAGGTTTGGTGCTTGCTACTGTAACATGGAGAAACAATACCCAACAATGAAACTACCAAGACAAAACGTGCGTCATTTCAGAAGATCTCAAGATGAACTTTTTGATTATTTAGTGATGTAGCTTATAATAATAATTCTAGAAAACAATATTTTAGGTCAAATTTTTTTTTTTTTTTTACTGGTTGGGCGTGGATTTTGGAATACTATTATACTGTAGGGCCAAAAACTGGCAAACATTTGAGTTTCCTCCTAAAGCAGGATGTTTAACGTTATAATGAACATTAGGTTAAGGAGCATTACAGGCACTTTGAGATCTGTGTCGGCATCACTGTAGGCATCGTGACTGCATCCCCAAAATTTCTGCCTACACAAGTAGTATACAGAGTGAAATAATCCATATTTCAACTCTGTACGTGTCGATATGATTTTCTTGATATTTAGGGCAATTTTTTTTTTCTTTATCTAAACTGGCATGTTGACCTTATATCCTCCTTCCTGGTAATTAACTGTAAGCCAGGTACTTACCTGAGCATTGACCAGTATGGACAAAGCTGCATTAATCTGACACTGCAGTGGAACACCTACCACCAGACGTAGCATTATGTCACCTGCAGGGGCTCATAAATCCTGGTATGGGGTACTGACAGTTTTGCTAGCGAATGGGGGTGTACAATACAATGTACTCTCCACCGGAGTTACCCTTTAAGTATTCAAAACTGTTAATAAAAAAATAACAAAGCAATATAAATATATTTTTTTAAATGCTGAATTAAGCGTCTGTTTTGTTTTAGTCCCTAATGAAACTAATTAGGAAACTTCCTTTCAGGCTGGTTAAACAGCTCAAATGAAATGTCCCTCTTAGGACCCATTTTGGAGTTCTGGGATATAAGGGGACAGGTGCTAATGGGCACACTATGCAATTTCAGCACAGTAGCCCCGTGTGTAGGCCCCATAAGGCTGCTCCCACGTTGGTGAGCTTCTTGGTTGACATTGTACGTATCTGTATAATGTTAATTAAACACGTGTTGCGAGCGTCACACTGAGTTTATTGTCTCACAGAATAATCACAAAGGAATCTAAAAACAAACTTGTTCTAAACAGACTTTCCCATGAGCGTCCGTAGCAAGCACCAAACTCCCCGTACAGCTGGAACATCTGCTTGTGTGTATTGTAATCCGGGTTTGCCTGCCTGGAAATCTCAGCACGCCTCTGCGTAGGACCATCTTTGATGTAGCCGCAGACGTGATCATTAGTTGTGTGTGTTACCCCGCTCTCTTCAGGATGGAGCAGACCCTTTAAACAACCGCACATTTTATTTTCATTCTTGAAAAGATTAGTTGCACCTTCTCCTGGCGGGCACTGTGATGTCCGCTGTGGCGAGTAAAACCCTCTGCAATACACAGTGGACAGAACCGCCAATATATTTAAGGATACAGACGTGTCGCTTGTCTTGCGTCCCCTGACACTTGAGAATACATATATACTGGCACGATGACGGCCATTTTTCTTGGCACTTTTTGGAATTTATATGTCTATTGGGGTGTTCGCTATTGTGAGTATTGGAGTGTTCCCAGTCAAGCACTTTTAACCCATTTCCTATACTGTTACTATTTCAGGCCAACCCGCTCAGCTGAGATTTCTGGGATCCACACCTCGAGTCTGACACTGATTAGTAGGAACACATTTCTGTTGCGCGGTTTCTCTTGTTGCAACTCTATTTACTGTGTCGTTGCCGGAACACCCCTTCTATGCCGGTTTGGTGCTGTCCAGGTCTAAATGACTTGTCTTCACCAGTTGCGTCCCTTTAAATATTCAACAAATTTAGTATTGTGCAGTGGTCTGCCTGGTGGTCCTTTCTCGGAGTGCTGTGTAATCTGACATTTGTAAAATAGTTCCTATTTAAAAGATGACCTTTCTCGTCTAATATTTTTCTGGAAATAAGCTGATAGATAGCACTTACTTGAATATTTTATGTTTGTTACGACGGTTGTTTCAAGGTGTTTGAACTATTGTACATTTTTCATCTAATCTATACAGAAGGAAAAATGCTGATGTGACTGTTATGGTAGCTGGAATTACGGTAATTGTCCTTTATAATAAACAGTGCAGAGTTTGGGGGGACGGGACGGTTATCACTTACAGTATATAAATCACATAATGTATAAACACAAATGGCCAGCTTCAGGTCACCAACCTAAAGGCTTTTGTAGGGTTATATGGCCAGACCCGGGGACACTGGTCAGCTGGCTTTTGGTTCTCTATTCACCATAATTCTGCTTAGAAGCGGTTACAGATTCGCCTGCGCCATCGCTGCAAGGGGTTCCTTTTCCAAATGGTCATGTCAAAAATATTTGCACAGAAATTTGAGTTTGCTTATGTTACGTGGCAAAATCCTTTTTCGATCATCTGACTGAAAACCTTCCTTTGGCTAAACCGACTGCATTCGGTTAATCATCTAAATCAGTGGTTCCCAAATTCAGTACTCATGTAAGTCATGTTTTCTGGATTTCTTTACTCATGCACTGGTGATTTGATCTGTTTTGCTGGGTCAGTAATCATGCTACATGCTTCCACAGACAGGGTTCCTGAAAACATGACCTGTTGGTACTTAAAACACTGGAGGTTAAGGGGGTTATTTTGGTTCACTCCTTCTGGCAAATTATTTCTTAGATGGACAAAACCATGTGTGCTGCAGGGGGGCAGATGTTAAATGTGCAGAGAAAGTTAGATTTTGGTGAGTTATTTTGTTTCTGTGCAGGGAAAATACGGAAGGCTTTATTTTTACACTGCAATATAGATCTCACTTTGAAGTAAAACCCCACCCAAATCTAACTCTCTGCACAAGTAACATCGGTACTTATGTATTATCTGGGCTCCCGATTTTTTCATTGCATGCCACTGCTTAAGGCATGCAATGCGATTTTTCATTGTAAAGACCAGATTTTTAATTGTATAGTCAACCATGGGTGATTTCATACCCCCACTATCCAACTACGCATGGAGTTGATTTTATATAGTGTAGCGAGCCACCGTGCCCGAAGCGTGGCGAGCGGACGTGGATAACTTTACATGTATTCTGCGTCCCCTAGCAGGGCTCGCTGCGCTCGCCACACTATATAAAATCAACGCCATGCATAGTTGGATAGTGGGGGTATGAAATCACCCATGGGTGACTGTACAATTAAAAATTGGGTCTTTACAATGAAAAATCGCATCGCATTGTATGCCACTATGTTGCATGCGATGCGATGCAATGAAAAAATTGGGCGCCCAGATAATACATAAGTACCGTAACATCTACCCCAGCTGCAGTGCACATGGTTTTGTCCATCTAAGAAGGAATTTGCCAGAAGGAGTGAACCAAAAGAACCCCCTAAATAAGGGGTGGCCAAACCGGTCCTCGAGATCTACCAACGGCCCACGTTTTCCAGGTTACCTAGCTGGTGCACAGCTGTAGTCATTACTAACTGTCACATTTTAAAACCTGCTGCATTAATTCCTACTATCTACAGGTTGCCTGGAAGACATGCACCATTGGTAGATCTTGAGGACAGGTTTGGCCACCCCTGCCCTAAATGTTGTGGGCTTTATCCAAAGCATTTGAGCATACAGCCTATTGATTAACCAGCGAGAAGTGACATCATTGCTTGTGGTCTTCTACAAAATGGCCACCTCTAGTGTTGTGGGTCATAGGACTGATTTAAATACCGCCTAGTGGATGTTTTATGTAATGGATGGGCAATGAATGCAGCGTTACAGATTAGTTACACAGGAGTCTAGGAAAACAAGGTAATGATACGGTTTATATTTACCAGGCTGTTGTGCAATGCCTGCTGTCACATCACAGTCACGCACGGCTTCTATAGGGCATTTCAGGACACTAAGGGATATTTTGTCCGGTGTTCTCCCAGAGCCATAGGGTGCTCAGGTACAGGACAGAATGCTTTATCCTTTCCATTATTCTGACAGGGCAGCGACAGCTCTGCAGCGAGGTACACTAAGCAACGCAACATGGAAGTACAAACGCGTTCCGTTACTAATACTGGGCCTGGCAGTCTCATTCACAGCGTTAGATGACGCTCTAGGTGACTTCTTGGATCACTGGTTGCGTCCAATGCATTTACTATTCTCTGCACACATTTAGTGATGGTCTAAAACCTTTTATTTGTCCTTTTTCTATTTATTTATCAGCATTTGAAAATGTCTTAACAATTTGCACATGTTGATCATGCGAGTATATAAAATCTAAAAAACAAATATTGCAGTCCAAGCGCACTTCAAATGTGTCGCCTAGATTTCAGGATGATACTGTAGGTCGATGGGTTTAAATTGTCAACATGACTAGGGTCGACACCAGTGGCGGCTACAGCGGAGGGGCAGCAGCACAGTCTAAAATTCAAATAGGGGAGCCACACCCACTCCCAGTGAGTGTTTGAAATGGCAGTTGGGGGCAGCGGGTGTGACTCCTAGATTTGAATTTTTGCCAAGTGCAGAGTCCGTAATTATGCCACCTGCTTCCACAGGCAGGAGTCCCAAAAACATGACATGCTCTGGGTATTTGAAACACTGGAGGCTGCTGTGTTGTGGTCTGTATTCAAAGCATTTTGGGATACAGCCTAATGATTCTTCTTCGGAAAGAAGTGGCACCACTCAGGCAATAATTCCCTGGTTCATGCGAATCGGCTGCGTGTGGTCTTCTACAAAATGGCCACTGTGATTCCGCCATGTCTCTGGCTTCCTAGCAGATTCGGTACTTGTGTAATATCTGGGCGCCCGATTTTTTCATTGTATCGCATCGCATGCAATATAGTGGCATACAATTCATGCGATGCGATTTTTCATTGTAAAGACCCGATTTTTAATTGTATAGTCACCCATGGGTGATTTCATACCCCCACTATCCAACTACGCATGGAGTTGATTTTATATAGTGTGGCGAGCGCAGCGAGGCGAGCGGACGCAGAATACATGTAAAGTAATCCGCGTGCGCTCGCCACACTATATAAAATCAACTCCATGCGTAGTTGGATAGTGGGGGTATGAAATCACCCATGGGTGACTATACAATTAAAAATCTTAAGCCTTAAGTAGTGGCATGCGATGAAAAAATCGGGCGCCCAGATAATACACAAGTACTGCAGATTCATAGGCTGTGTGTTGGTAAATATTGGTTCAGCCAATCTTTTGTCGGCTTCCCTTATTTCAAGGCCACAGGACAGGACTCCAGGGGTGAGATTTAATAGGATGAGATATTCAGAAAGTGAGAGATTTTGGAAGAAATCTAAATTTTTTGTTAAAGCGGCAATCATTTACACTACAAAACCAGTTTGATTTTGATTGCCGCTTTAAAAAACCTGGAGATTTCTTCCAAAATCGATCACTTTCTGAATATCTCATCCTATTAAATCTCAACCCCTGGTCTCTATTAGCTTGCTGTATTTACTAACGTGTTAAGCTGTCCACAGCGATAATGTCACCGTGTATGTTTACTGGTCTTTAAATTGTAGTTTAATATTTGTTATTCTAGTCCTAAAAGGCCACGTAGAGCCCAGCTACTGCCACCACTGCATACATCCAGTGTCTGGGGTATAAGGCCGGACCAGGTCGCAGATATACTCTATGTACATATCCTTGCATCAGTCGTGCCTGACCTAACCTGTGCATTATGTTAGGGTATGGGTCACAGGGTCGATGTACATTGAGTTGATAGGGCATAGGTCGACACCTGAAATAGGTCGGAAGGTTGACACAAGTATTAGGTCGACAATGGAAAGATTGACAATCGAAAAATCGACATGAGTTTTCACGTTATTATTGTCTCAAATGTTGACATAATTGACATGGACACCATCTAAGGGTGCCGCGTCCCCTGGCATGGCTGGCTGCGCTCGCCATGCTTTGGGCACGGTGCCTCCTGCACTTAGCACACTATTTATTTCTGCCACCGCGCCGTAGTGGATGGAAGAGTATAGAATTGGCTTTAAAAAAAAAAGTGAAAAACTAATGTCGACCTTAGACATGTCGACCTACAGTATTTCAGGTATCAACCTAAGCCCTGTCGACATTCCATGGTCTACCCAATGTATGTCAACCTAGTGACCATGGGGCCCATTTATCAAACCATATTTGCGGCTAAATCCCCGAAAACACCCGTTTTCGGGGTTTAGCCGCAAATATTAAGTATCTCCTAAATGTATCAAAGGAGGACCGCAGCAGGGATCTCCGATGCGATCCCCCCTGCACCGCCGCATCCCCCATAGGTCTCCGCATCCCCCATAGATCTCCGATCTCCGATCCCTGCTGCGATCCCCCCTGCACCGCCGCATCCCCCATAGGTTTCTATGGGGGATGCGAAGCTGCCCGATGTATTAACATCGGGCAGCCCGGCTTCGCTTTCCTGGGCTATCGCCATTCTGGGATGGCGATAGCCCATTGTAGCCTATGGCTACGTGATCGCACTGCCGAGCGGGGCAGTGTGGTCACAGGGGTCGGCGGGGGTCAGGGCATAACCGCGCATGCGCTGACCCCCCATCTTCCGGGTCAGGGCTTCGCAGGGACGGGCTCCTTTCGGAGCCCTGTCCCTGCGCCCTTCTAATGATACATTCAGGCGGTGTACTTCAACACCGCAATGCGATGTCCGCCGATGCCACTGCGCCGGCATCGCAATATGTTGATAAATGCGCCCCCATATCCCTTACATCACACTAACGTTCTGCGCTGGGAATACACAGTACACATGTACCCATCCTAACGCCCCCCCCCAAAAAAAACAACCCACGTTTTAGCAATGCTTAATCTGCATCTTCTGTCATTATTATGGTGAAGAAAATAAATGATTATTCTGTGCTTTAAGCTCACCTTTTCAAAAACAAATGTTGCACTTTGGCCTAAGTCCCTGGTCGTACGCCTCTTGCACTTTGGCCTAAGTCCCTGGTCGTACGCCTCTTGCACTTTGGCCTAAGTCCCTGGTCGTACGCCTCTTGCACTTTGGCCTAAGTCCCTGGTCGTACGCCTCTTGCACTTTGGCCTAAGTCCCTGGTCGTACGCCTCTTGCGTTTGGAAGCCACTGACGCAACATGAAAGTGATCTTGCCGATCGTATGGAGAAAGCGAGGCAGATCGGTTATCTTAACTAGCGCTCTCCATCTGTTATGAAACTACAAGACCCAGCAATGCCCTGCCATGGTTTTGCTATTTATTTGCTAAATCTGTGGAAGGGCATGCTGGAACCTGTAGTTCTACAATAGCTGAAAAGTTTGTATTGTCTGTTATTTGGGCCCCAGAATCGTCGTCATTTCTAAAGCATTGCTCACTGAGAAATGTGGCGCAGTCACACTATGAATCCTGTGTCAGAAGTCACAGTGACGGCGATCTGGTCTCATCGGACATTGTACCCGTCCATGACGGTGAGACAGGAATGTGTTTCTTGTTCAATGATATTGCTGTAATAACTGTACAGCTGGTTGGTGTTTAATTCAATGTCTGATGTGTTCATTTCTTCTTATAGAAGAGACTCAAGCTGTTTTGTATCACATGTTAATAATAAATGTTACCTGTTACCCTGATTTTTGTTTTTGTGCTTCTTGAGGTTCATAAACCTACCCTCATACCTTTTGTGTGCCATTTTCTGTGGACAGTATTCAATGCTCCCATTTTGCTTTTTTTTTTCTGGGCCAGTCCTCTCTCCAAAAAATGTTTTTCGCCCTATTCAACGCTCCCGGTTTGCCAAAAGAGAACTTTTGCCCTGTTCACCGCTTGGTCATCGTTGCTTTCTTATGCGAAATTTTGCGTACCTCCCCATTAGTGTATTCAATTCCGTTTTGCTCTCGTCATCTTTTTTAGGTGAACTGAACTTACATACTTTCAAAAATACATTTTCGTTTCTTTTTTGTGTCTACAAGTCTATTTTTTTTTTTATGAAGGATCTATTTTTTGTGGTATTTTTTTCCCCCCCATGATGCATTTTTTTTTATCACTGATTATTCAACCCATGGTTCGCATCAGTTATTACCCATGATTCAAGAAAAGGGACTCGCACAAGGCGAGTTAAGCAGCGCTTATGACAATGAATAAGACTCAATGATATAAAAAAGTAACAAATTTTACTAAAAATGGTGTACACAGTAAAGCATTACATGTATAGTATAACAATAAAGAAACACAATAATGGGAAAGGTGGGTAATAAAAGTAAATTGGAATTAACGAGATAAAAAGGTGAATGTCCCCGCCTCAATGGACAAAACTGGAAGGATTAATTTTTTCCTTGTTTAGAGGGGTGGGTAAGTGCACATTACCAATGGAAGACTCTGGATCCTTTTAGAAGAAATGTGGAGCTGGAAATCCTCACAATGTATGCGGTGGGTTGATGTTTACCGCTGGAGGTGTAGAGGGTCGCTCAATGTATTCCAGTCCTCTTTTTGGGGTGTGAGAGCTGATGTGGGTAGTCTCGAACACCGGAGGTAATTCTGAGATGATGCGCCCAGATGGAAGTACCAGCAAGGATCAATTATGGCTTCCGTGCCCAGAGAAGAGCCACACTGGTGTAGATGTTGTTTACCAGCGGTATCTGGAGCACGGTGTCCGCCAGCGAGTCGTGTCCAAACCAGGAAAAGTGAAATTGTCCACAATTGGTATATTGTAGCAGCAAGGTCCAGAGGTGGGGAGAGGATGCACCATGATTCACCTCTTCTTCCTCACTGCTTCGTTTGGACGTTGAGGAGATACACCGCTTTTCACACAATCAACTGCTTTGGAATCCTTTTTTAGGCTAATTTGCATATCTCTGCAATATTTGAACACTGCCTACATATGGAGCCATTCACTCCACGGACACCGCATTGGTCAATGCAGCTGACATGTTGAATAGGGTGAGCAGGAGGCATGGCGAGGGGTATAAAAAATGGAGAATGCACAGTGAACGAAAAATGAAGAACGCTGTGCCGTGCTCGCCGGAGCATTGAATACTGCCCTTTGTGGTGGCCCATTTTGGGGTACTCAAACTCGTCCTCAGGTACATTCATTACCTATTGACACATTTTAAAGATCCCCAGGTGGAGCTAAATGTGTTACTTGTGATTCTGCGAGGAAACCAGCAAAACAGGCACTGTTTGGGGTCCTGAGGGCCGAGTTTGAGAACCTGTGCACTAAATAACCCTTTTCTATTGACTTAAAAATAGGGATGGCCATCGACCATCGATGATTAGAAATCATCGATGGTTCATGGCCGATGTCGAATTCTTTTGCCATCGATGGGGGAGAACCAGATGGTTTCCCTCCATCGATGGAACAGCAAAACAATGTTTTGCCTTTTTTTTTTTCTTTCAAAGTGTCGGGACACGGAGCATAGCTCCGCCCCCGACACCCGCGAAGCCCCGTCCCCGTGTTTTGACTGGTCCACAGGCCAATCAATCAAACACAATGAATGACCATCGATATGTACAAATATCGATGGTCATCCATTGCATAGTTTAGCACTATCGATGGCCTGTTGCAGAATTGCCATTGATGGCAACCATCGATGGCAATGGCAACGATGGCCATCCCTACTTAAAAATCCCGGATAAATGCAGATTTTCTTCAGCGCAAACAGCTACAAGTAAAAAAAAATCCCGGGCAAAGTGACATGGGGTTTTTACCCTGGTCACAAGAAGGGTTTTTAGAGGGTCTTTCCCGGGTGAGCTGCAGTGGAAACCGCTCTTACCCGGGCTTTTTGACCCAGGAATTTTCAAAAAGATTGATCCCTCCTGGGCTCTGGTAGCTGATGTGATCACTCAGGGAGAGGCTGTTGTCATTCTGGTCGCTGTCGGGAGAGCTGGGCACAGAGCTGGCACACACAGGCTACAGATTGGGTGCAGCTGACCCTGCAGAGAGGACACTGGCCATACAGAGAGAAGACGGAAGTGGAGTTGTTACCATGACAACACATTATTTAGTGGAAACTGTGTCTATTTGGGAATACGGTGCAGCGGAAACAGGGGCATTGGAGAGTGAGACCTGGCAAAATCCTTGGTAAAATAATCCTGGCTCTAACCTAGAATTTTGGTGGAAAAGGGGAACAACTGTGATCATTTTAGCTGTTTAGCAATTACAGCCATGTAATCTGTAGGGTTATGGGATGTGGGGTCGACCGTGTCTGGATTGACTGTGTTATGGACGACCATGCTTAGTCGAACCTGTCTAGTTATACCATGTTCTCATTGCCGCCCCTGCAAAAACTCGGGTTTTTCTTGCCGGATTTTTAGCGGGGCACAGAGCTTCTCAGCTCACAGACCCCCTTCATACTGCACCTCAGACCCGGGAATTTCTCATATCTGCCCCTTTCACACTGCTTCCCCTGGTCTGCCTGCCAACAAGTGTGTGGAATGTAATAGCAGCTTTGATTGGCTGTTGGAAAATTGTACAAATTGCTGTGATTGGCTGTTTAAAAGGCAGCTTTTATTGGCTGGCTAAAGATGATGTCATTTTAAATAGGCCTTTTTTCCCCTGCACACTGCATAGATTTTATCATGGCTATTACCCCATTTAATAAAATAATAATAATAATGCCAAGACATTTCTGTTTTTATGTACAGATTTTATTCATATGTACAATAAAGTGCTTTTCACTATATACGTTCTTGTACATAGATAAACAATTTGTATATCAAAATATAAAAAAATTATATAAAACTTTAGCACTTTTAAATAATGCCTAACATTACATCTGCACAGGCCGGCCGAACAGACATATAAAGAAAATACTGTAACCAGCTTAAACAGTTTTACAACTCTTGGTAACAGGGTTAGACAAGGCTTTGGGCAGATGCAGGCTGCTCGTCACTATGTGGAGCAGCTGCAAACCCAGGTGCACGCCAAGTAGTTACTGGGTGTGCTGTTCCAGCTGAATACTCAGGGGCCTGGCGAGGATTTGGTGGAGGGTCTTCTGTTCCAACTGAATACTCTGGGGCCTGGTGTGGATTTGGTGGAGGGTGTTCTGTTCCAACTGAATACTCTGGGGCCTGGCGTGGATTTGGTGGAGGGTGTTCTGTTCCAGCTGTATACTCAAGGGCCTGTTGTGGATTTGGTGGAGGGTGTGCTGTTCCAACTGAATACTCTGGGGCCTGGCCTGGATTTGGTGGAGGGTGTTCTGTTCCAGCTGTATACTCAAGGGCCTGTCGTGGATTTGGTGGAGGGTGTGCTGTTCCAACTGAATACTCAGGGGCCTGGCATGGATTTGGTGGAGGGTGTGCTGTACCAGCTGAATACTCAGGGGCCTGGCGTGGATTTGATGGAGGGTGTGCTGTACCAACTGAATACTCAGGGGCCTGGCAAGGATTTGGTGGAGGGTGTGCTGTACCAGCAGAATACTCAGGGGCCTGGCGTGGATTTGATGGAGGGTGTGCTGTACCAACTGAATACTCAGGGGCCTGGCAAGGATTTGGTGGAGGGTGTGCTGTACCAGCAGAATACTCAGGGGCCTGGTGTGGATTTGGTGGAGGGTGTGCTGTACCAACTGAATACTCAGGGGCCTGGCGTGGATTTGGTGGAGGGTGTGCTGTACCAACTGAATACTCATCGGCCTGGCGTGGATTTGGTGGAGGGTGTGCTGTACCAGTAGAATACTCAGGGGCCTGGCGTGGATTTGGTGGAGGGTGTGCTGTACCAGCAGAATACTCAGGGGCATGGGGCGGAATTGGTGGATGGTGTTGTGTTCCAGCCGGATACTCTGGAAAATGATGTGGCACTGGTGGAGGCTGTGGCACACTGTGTGCCGCCATGCTTCCTTGGCCTGGGGGATAAAAATTGGTTTGTCCTCTAGTATACATTTGATGACTACCCTGAAAAGAATTATGGTGGCTGGGGCTGTGCATAGCCTTGTGTTCTACTTAAAAGGCTATTAAGGAACTCCAACTGTGTCTCTCGATTGACGCGATTTATACGCTCAAGCATACCAACAATCGCTGAAATGAAAGAGTTCTGTAGCTCACGCTCATTGTCCATAAATCGCTGGAGGCGAGCATCTTCGTGCGCTTGAATAGATTCATCCATTTCCTTCAGGTATTCCAGCATTACTGCGGTCATTGCCTTTGAGGCTTATTCCATCTTTGTGGCCCGCTTTTTCCATTGTGGAACATTGTTAACTATGGGAAGAACAAACAGAACACATTAGTACAGCAGCCTATAATATTGCTTTTTCTGCCAGTGCAGAGTTCCCAAAGATCACATTGCACTGGTCATAAAATGCCCAGTCCATGCGGGCCCCACCACTCTTCCTCCTATTTCGGTCACGGATCTTAGTGTACTGCTTCTGCAGTGCTTTCAGTTTGTTCACTACCTGTTGCTGGGTTTTGATGATGCCACGGGCAGATAGGATTTTGGCGATGTTATTGTATACTGTCGAGTCCTTCACTGTGTTGGTGACTTGTTTTTTAATCTCCTCCTCTCCTCTCACAGCCAGCAGCTCCAACACTTCCTCATACCTCCAGTGCGCCTTTTCTGCTCTCCTCTGCGTAGCATATAATGGACGTCACATGTCACCTGATTACATCCCCCAATGAGCTTGTTTTTTGGCATCATGTGTGAAAAACACGAGTCTGTGCTGTTCAGACTGCCGTACACCCCTGTATTACCCAGGAAAAACCCTGCAAAAAACCTGTGTGTAATTCCCGGGGCATAACACCCAGGAATTTCACAAATACCCTTTCATGCAGAGATGTGACACGGGAAATTTCCGCTTGCCCCGGAAAATACCCGTGTTTTTGCGGCAATGAGAACGGGGTAGACGCCTAAAGATAGTTGACAGCGTCTAGATCAGGAAAAGGACAATGGATTGAAAAGCCGTTTTGCGGACAGGTTAGGGCTAGTCCTTTGTCATATTTTCATCAGTGAAGCAGGCAAAAGATCTGGAGCAGATTACATGTGCAGCATTTGCATTTGAAGCGGTTTCTGCAAACTCACAACATGCGGACAAAGGACCTCTCAATGCAAGTGACTCCGTCCGCCCTTACTGTGCCCACACACTATAAAGATCTGCGATCTTACGATTTGCGCATAAATGAACCTTGAAATCTTTTGTCCTCCCTGGACAAAAGATTTCCGTCAAGGGCACATCTTTACCAAGGTTCCGTGGCCAAAGCATTACCCCCCCAATAAGGGGGTCACCCCCCTCCAGAGCTCCACTGGCCTGAGGCTGTCCCTGGCTGAAGCCCGAGGCTGTCCCTGGCGCCCCTGTGTGGTCGGTGCCAGGCTGATAAAAAACGATAAAATATTGGTGGCCAGTTGCATTATAAATACTCACCCCCCCCCCCAATAAAAATGTTAACATTGGTGGTACAGTGTACCCCCTCCTCCCTCCCAAAAAATTCTCATTGGTGGTCCAGTTTTAATTTGATTTCTTTTAGATATGGACTATTTGACCTGCTCTGAAATAGGACTACAGGTCCCAGCAAGCCTGCCCCACATGGGGGTACTTGGGAGAACCACAGGTACCAGCATGTGGGGCATTAAAGGGCCGCTGGTGCCTATAGCCCCCTGTAAAGGAAATATTAAAATAAAAACACTGGTTTGAAAATAATTTATTAAATGGATTCTTCTTTCTTCACCCTTCACTGCTCTTCATTATCTGACCTGCCCATTCTGAATCTTAGGCAGTTTCAGAACGGCGGGGCCGCGCATTTAAATCGCTGTGTTGTTTACACACAGCGATTTACATGTGTTTTCAGGCATTTTCTGTGTGATTTAGTAAAATCGCTCAGAAAATGCCTGAATGTGTGTGGGCCATTGTGCAGCATGTAATCAGCATGGTACTTTGGGCAAGATTGTATTAAGAGATAAACAGGATATAAAGTGGAGAAAAGGTAAAAGGAGATAACGCAAACACAGTTCATTAGCTGGTGCTTTCACTTTATGTCGTGGTCAATCACATGCATACCTCCCAACAGTCCCGATTTTATCGGGACAGTCCCGATTGTCAGGGCCTGTCCCGCTGTCCCACCCGCGGGCGGCAGTGTCCCGCGGTGTGGGGGGGCTGTTGGGAGTCCCCCCTGTCAGCTGCTAAGCAGTGGGGAATAAACGCTGTGCGCATGCGCACAGCGTCTATTCCCGTAGCCAGGGGGCTGGGGGCATGGCTAGAGGCTCACAGAACCTCTGGGTCATGCCCCCATAGCGGCAAAATGGGGGCGTGGCCTCGCGGAAGAGCCGCGAGCATAGGCCACGCCCCCCAAAATTTCGACACGCCTCCGGCGTGCAGCAGCAGCAGCGTCCCGCCTGCTGGACGGCCAAAGTTGGGAGGTATGAATCACATGACAACCAAACTTCGTTCCCTAGCTTTGCTAAAAAGATAATGGGTGGAATTAATAGGATATGAGTTTCAGAAAGTGAGAGAATTGGTAAAAAATCTCCAGGGTTTTTTTTAAAAGCGGCAATCATTTACACAGCAAAAGCAATCTGGTTTTGCCGTGTAAATGATTGCCGCTTTAAAAAAAACCTGGAGATTTCTTACCAAATCTCTCCCTTTCTGAAACTCTCATCCTATTACATTTCACCCAACATCTGTCACAATGACTTATCCTGTTGCTGACTCTTTAGAACGTGACTAGTAATCTGTGAATGTTCTGGTGTAAGACACCAAGCATTCTCCTACACCGGGGTGGAATAAGGACAGGGTGAAACCAGTACACCTCAGTGTAACACCCACCCCACTGCATTATAATGCCTCCTACGCTTCTGTACAAGGTCCTGGACCTCTGTGTAACCCACTGCAGGAATTACTGAGCTGCGGGAGAAGTCTTTGTGTCTGTTTACACAGAAAACATATCTCCGGCCCACCTGCCCCTGGCCCATCTGTCATAGCTGATCTCTGCTACCAAAGATCTGGAGCTAATATTTACTCTGAGCCAGGCAAATACGATCGGTGTCGGCTTTCAAAAGGGTCACACGGACAGAGCCGGCGCAAAATCATCAAAAACGCCCTGCGGCCGCTTGTTGAAGGCTGAATTTTTGCTCTTGCTGAAGTGTTTAGTGCACGGCGCAGCAAACATTCAGGCCATTGGTGTGCCCCTGTTTCGGAAGAACCAGTGTTCCGAAACCCACAATAACTGCTGCTGTGACCGATATATTGGAACTCTCTTAAATTAAATCTGAGGGGTAAATTTAGTAAGATGAGAGTCCTATTGGTGATGGGATTTTTCCCAATAGCAACAGTGGCGATATTAAATATGTTGCGCCCCCTGCCCCCATACATTTAATATATATTTTTTTACCTACATGCTTGTTGCCAGGGGTTTCATGCTCATGATAGGAGTTACGTGTGCGTTGCCAGGGGTTACATACTCATAGCCAGGGGTTACATCGGTAAATTCAGGGTAGCACGATACAATACCCAGTAGGACCTCTAGAACCTGTCTCCTCCAAGGTGGCGGCCATTTTTGGAGGGACATTTTCAGCAGATTTCATACGGATGGCCAGGCCAGTTGAAATCTGCAGAGACCACGACCTACATTGCCAGTTCCTCCAAACCACCGCTTTGTTTGACAAAAAAAAAAATGAAGATTTTGTTGACCTTTTCCCATGTCAACCATTCACATGTCAACATTTGCCTGTGTCGACCTTTTGTCGATGTCAAACTAATGACTGTCGACCTAATGTCCCATACCCGTGGGAACCCAATTAATAATGATAATTAGAGAAAATAAAATCAGATAAATGATCATCTAGCAGCTCCTCGGCTGTCGGGGGTGATCTGAGCCCTGTCCCGGGGCAGAGAGGTAATTACCCACAGCCTCTGCACAACATGATCCATGTGGAACTCACTGAACAAGTTTTGCATAAAGCCAGGTTCATACAAGGTGACAGAGTAGGCGGGACACCGCAGGCAGCCAACCAGCAGAGGCTTTTATCACAGGAAAGATGTTACCAAACACCGAAACTGCCATGTTCCCCAGCCTAGGTGACAAGCAGTGGCCTTCCTTGTAATGGCAAATGTGTGAGTCCACTGAGACTGGCACAGAGCAGTTGCTACTTTCCAGACCCCATTACACTATAAACACCTGAGAATTAAATAGCAACATACAGATGGAGCGCATCTCAGTCAGCGCTGAGCTGGCGGAGAGGCGCTCCATCTGAGGGGGACGCGCGAGCATCTCACATGCATGTGCATACCCGTCAGTGCTTTCCCTGCCCGTCTCCGCTTCAGGGAGGGTTGCGGGGAGCTGCGGTGGGAGGCGGATGGCTTAGACGGAGCAGAGCACGCAAGCGTCTCGTGCGCATGCGCCCCCTTCTGCCTGATGGAGGGTCCGGGCGGTTGGCGATAGAATTGCCAGGACCTGCAACACCTGTATTGATGGCGGTACTTACCGCACTGCGACAGGTCAGCGCCAGCACCCAGCTGAGCAGTTCAAAGTCCCTGCATCTGCATTGTATATGCGATCCCTTAATAAATGGGCCCCTTATACCCCTTTTACACCAGAGCCGTGACCCGGGTTATTGTTATAGTTCGGGGCTTGGTGTAAGTGTAAAATAATAAAATAACCCAGGTCCTGTTACCCGGTGTCCGACCCGGCAAATGTTCAGGGTCAGATACGGGGCTTCCCTGGAGTCAGCGGCCGTGTAAATGGGTAACCCGGGTCATCCGACCCAGAGACCCATTTCCACCAATCAGGGAGCCCCAACCTCTGGACCACAGCGCCCTGAAGTCAGTCCGGAGATTGGGCAGGGGCCGTGTACAGCCTCCGCTGCTGTCTGCGGTACTATGCAGACAGCAGCGGAGGCTGGGATGAGGTATCCATTCCAGCCCAGCAGCTTACCTTCGTGCTGAGCTTGCCCCCAGCATGTCAGACGGCGGGTTTCCCAGCGCTTGGAAAGGCTGTCATCTCCATGCACCGTCTCAGGTCCCGTATTTACAGGCATCGCCCACCCGGCATAATGCCGGGGGACGCCGTAGTAAAAAGGAATGACTGCCGGGTCACATCTGGGTCCAAAAACCTGGGTGCGACCCGGCAATTTTGGTGTAAAAGTGGTATTAGAGAGCAACAGCAAATAATAAGTATTCCATCGATGCTCAAAGGGAGAATGGCAGAGCTATGGGGGAATGCAATGTAATGTGAGAATCAGGATGTCCGGGTCTTCGCCTGGGTTCACATGTATTTTTTAAAGGGCGATCGGAAACACAGCAAAACAAGGTTGAGTTTACTGTGTAAGTCAGGCATGTCCAAACTGTGACCCTCCAGCTGTTGTGAAACTACACATCCCAGCATGCATTGCCATAGTTTTAGCATTCCCTAATAGTAAAATTGTGTCAAGGCATGATGGGACTTGTAGTTTCACAACAGCTGGAGGGCCATAGTTTGGACATGCCTGCTCTCTTACATTCATCCCATCAGCTGCAGTCCCTGTTTTTGCCCTGCACGAATAATAGAGGAAGCAAAGTGTTTAAATTAGCGACCTCTTTACTTCTAACTCATCGTTGAGACAGGCTCCTATTGTAACCCTGTTCTTGCATGTGTTACATTTGGTGACAATAAAAGGCTATTAGTGAATCCATCCATACTGTTGTTTGGCCATGGCCCTTCTCAGAAACATTCCAAGCTATTTAAATATGGGAACGTCAATGCTATGGCTACAACAGAGCACCAAAATGTCTAATTACGGCTCTCATACCCTTCAACATGACCCATTCCAATAGGTACAAAATGCTCTGTTCCTGGTTTTCCTTCTTACTGTATGATTGCTGTCACCTGTGGTGAAACACCTTTCTCATCAATTAACCAGTTCAACACAAGTGATGGCATTCATACAGTAATACCCCTTTCACACCAGAAAATGCAGGGAATTCGGCCCAGGGATCATGCCGAGGCGTTCCCGGGTTGGCCCCTTTCACACCAGAAAAGTCCCTGCATTTTCTAGTGTGGGAAGGAGCTGGGATGGCGGCAGAGGCAGGTGAACAGTACTCACGCTGGGTTGCTGGTCCTCGGTGCAGGCCGGTGATCCACACAGGTGGCGGGCGCAGGTGATAGGTCAGACAGCGGGTGCAGATGACGCAGCTCTCCGGCGGCAGTGAGGGCGCCGGAGAGCTGCGTTATCTTCATCTGCCACCTGTCCTGTCATCTGCGCCCGCCGCCTGTGTGGATCCCTGGCCTAACCACCAGCATTGTGGACCGGCAACCCGGGTTAGTACCCCCTACCCCTTTCACACTGGCCAAGACCCCGGTTTGAACCCGGGAACAACCCTGCTCCATAGCAGGGTTGAAATCCCAGCAAATTTTCACGGGATTTTGGCCCAAGAACCTCAGAAACCAGCGTTGGCCGGGAAATTAGGCTGGTGTGAAAGGGCTATAAGAGGGAAGTCCAGGAGCAGAGCATTTTGTACGTAATGGAATGGGTCATGTTGGAGGTTATGGGCTCTTTAGATGGGAATTGCTTTGTGTGAGGGGAGATGGGTGTTGCTGACTGCTGCTGTGCTGACAGGCAGAACTAGCGGCGGTGCTAAGGAGCACCAGACAAAATCTTGCCTAGGGTGTCAAATTTGTTTTGGATCGGCTCTGTGTGGGGGCTCTGCTTGGCTGACAGATGGTATCTCTCTAACTGTTGTTATCAGGGCCGCTGAGAGGTTTTCCCGGGCCCCAGCACTAGGGTGACCAACTCATCCCTTTAATCCGGGACACATATTAATTACACAGGTTCTGCAGCAGTTTAAAACTAGGTGAAATGGAGTCTTGAAGTGTGGCAGTTTAAAACCAGGTGAAAGCCAGCCACAGAACCTGTGTAATTAATATGTGTCCTGAATTAAAGGGATGAGTTGGTAACCCCTACCCCCGCCCCTCCCGGGCAGCAGCACACACCTACAGCAGGCTCAGCATGAGTATCTCACTGACAGTGTGCTGGGTAGGGTGACCAAATCATCCCTTTAATTCGGGACACATATCAATTACACAGGTTCTGTGGCTGGCTTTCACCTGGTTTTAAACTGCCACACTTCAAGACTCCATTTCACCTGGTTTTAAACTGCCACAGAACCTGTGAAATTAATAATATGTGTCCCCGAAATAAAGGGATGAGTCGGTAACCCAGGGGGGAGGGTTCGGACCAGGGCATGACTTAATCATGGGAGGCATGGCCATGGACTTTTAAAATAAAAATACAGAATAAATAGCTCTTCAAGCGCTTCACTTGCCACATTGCAGCCCAGCACACAGCAGCGTGTGCTGGGTTGAGGAGCTACTGCTCCAGGTAATGGTGGGAGGACCAGGGCCCCCGCCAGGCCTCTCCATTAGACCTGGGCCTGGGTAATTAGTACCCCCTCCCCTCTTGGCACACCTGGGCGGGAGGGGCCAATATGGGGCTTCCAGAGATTTCAATGTACTGGGCCCCAAGATTTCTGTTGACAGATCTCTCTCTCTCAATATATGTTTTGCCTGGCGGTGCACACTTATGTAATGTACTGCGCACACACAGTGTACTAAAGAGACCCAGACAGTCCTGACCCAGGATACCACTGTGCAGCACCTCTGGAATCTGACATGACTCCACATTACCTAAATTATACAACAAGATCTCGCTGACACACATATGTATATTGCCTTAAGCAACCTGAACCTACCTTTGCTAATAAAACAATATCTTTAATTATATAACTCAGTGCCAAAGTGCATATGTGCCAAGCACTTCATGCCATCCTCAGCTTGGCAAGGCTTGACACCTGGGAATTAGTGCACTCTAGAAACATCTCAGACTTCCCCTTGCCTTCCTTACCTGACCGTTTAAGCCAAAAACCCCTACATATGAAATGACACAATATTACTTGGCGTACCTTCCAACATGACCCATTCCAGGGGGACAAAATGCTCCGTCCCTGGACTTCCTTCTTAATTTATGATTGCTGGTGGCTGGCTGAAACACCTTTTTTATCGAATTCAACACCAGTGACAGCAATCATAAATTCATCAGGAAGTCCAGCATCAGAGAATTCGGGAGGTCAGTCTAATTGAATAGCTCCCCCGGGTGTTCTCATTTTATGCGCATGTGGAGACGTTTTGGCATGAGCAGCCACGGCAAAGTTGCATATTTGCCATCCTTTTCCCACCTATCAGTGTAAGCGGGGGAATGTGGGTCGGCGATGAGGGGCTGCGCCCATGGGAAAGCCCAGCGTCCCCATGACATACCTCCCAACGGTCCCGATTACCGTGGGAATGTCCCGGTTTTCGGGGACATTCCCGTGTCCCTCCCGCGGCCGGCAGTGTCAAATGCTCCGTGGTAATTCAGTGATGACGCGGGCGCCGGGGACGGGAAGCTGACATCAATCATTTGATGGCCAGTGACCGTCGAATGATTTCCTCCCCACACACATTTGCACTTGTGTGGGGGAACTTGGTGTGTGAGGGGGGCCAGCATTCGTGAAGGCGGCAATTAATGCACACGCAAAGCTGTGAATTTTGGAGCTTTGTGTGTGAACCAGAATGATCTCCTTGGTCCCTTCCTGGGATGGGTCATATCAGCTGGAAATCATAGTAACCGAATAGAAGAAAAAATAAACAGTGACCATTTAAAATATATTTAAAAGGCTGTAAACCAGGCTTGTCCAACCTGCGGCCCTCCAGATGTGCTAAAACTACACATCCCAGCATGCCTTGCCACAATTTGGCTATTAGGGAATGCTAGAATGATGGCAATGCATGCTGGGATGTGTAGTTTTAGCACATCTGGAGGGCCGCAGGTTGGACATGCCTGCTGTAAACCATAATAATACCCACACAAGGGTTTATGCACTCTATAATATTACGTATTTTTTTTTATGCATTTTAAACAATATATTTTTTTTTTATGCATTTACTTTGAGGTCCGGCTCTTTCAATACACTTTACATGGTTTCCGGCTTATTCAGTGTATTTACATTTTTATGTGCATATCTAATGAGCCACTAATTAAATATGTGCATATTTAATGAACGGCTCCGCTATTTCCCATTCGCGGCAGGGACCCCCACTGATGAAATGACAATCTCCTAAT
>NW_028142634.1:0-44024 GCF_055691185.1 Crinia signifera
TCTATATATCTCAACCAGAGTTGGACATGCTGGGTATAGGGCTCATTGTCTTCACAGAAAACCACCTCCCGCTCCCACCACCCCAGGTACAGGTTCGCATAGGTTGGTGCACAGGCACTACCCATAGCGGTCCCCTGTACCTGGAGGTAGATGCTTTCATTGCAAGTGAAAAAATTCCTAGTGAGTATAAATTCCAATAGTTGGATTACAAAGTCATTGAATTCCTTATTCTGTTCCATACTCAGGAAATATTTTGTTGCATTGATACCATGTTCATGTATGATGCTAGTGTATAATCCCTCCACATCACATGTCACCAGCCAGCAGTTGTCATTGAGGATTACATCCTGGATCTTATTAAGGACATCCATAGTGTCGCGAGTATAAGAAGGTAAAGTCAGGACATAGTTGCGCAGCCAATAGTCAACAAATTTGCTGGCTTTCTCGGTGAGTCCATCCATCCCTGAGACGATGGGCCTCCCAGGGGGGTTCTTATCGTTCTTGTGTACCTTCGGTAATAGGTACAGTGTGGGAACTTTGGGATGATCCACTGTCAGAAAGTCCAATTGTGATTTAGTGATCGTGCCCTCACTTGCTGCATCTTTCAAAATGGTTTTGTACTGATTGGAGTATTTTTCCAGGGGGTTGAAGGTCAGCTTTTTATAGCATGATTTATCTTTAAGCTGACGATCGAGCTCCTGGACATATTTGTTTCGACTCCACAGTACCACATTGCCCCCTTTATCGGAGGGCTTGATGATGGTATCATCCCACTCCGATATCTCTTTTAATGCCTGTTTTTCCTCTCTTGATAAGTTGCCAGGGATATTGGTTATTTTGTGTTTCTCGAGCAGATCAAGGTCTTTGCTTACTAGGTCTATGTATGTCTTGACCTGTGGGCATATTTTGAAGTCTGGGTAAAACTGCGATTTCTTTTTCGGGGGTGGTCCTAATGTTGGGCCGGTGTGTTCACCCGGGTTATCAGAGGTTATTTCTGCCAATTCCTCCAAAATGGAGATGGCATTTAAGTCCTCTTTGGTGAAAAAGTCAGTGATCTTTGATTGACTGTTACCGGTAGCGCCAGGTTCAGATGGTACAGGTAAGCTGGTCAGATTCTCCTGGTCTTTTTTACTGAACAGTTTCTTCAAGAGGAGTTTCCTCCCAAAGAGATTGATGTCCCGTTCATAATCAAAACGGTTGAAGGTCTTGGTAGGACTGAATGAAAGTCCTTTACTAAGGACATTAAGTTGGTCAGGGGTAAGAATATGGTCTGTGAGGTTGATAATACGGAGTGTCAGAGACCGGCCGGGCAGCGCTAGCGCTGCTCCGGCGGCCTCTGTACGGCGCGACGTACATGTTGCTAAGCAACATGGACGCGGCCGCGTCATGTTGGTGCGCCGCGGCGTCACCAGGAGATGCCGCCGCGTCACTAGCCCGCATCACTCCCCGGGCGCTCACTCGGCGGCCGGAATCCAGGCACCGCCTCCTCCTCCTCGGCTTCAACGGTTGCCTAGGCGACGGGGGGACGCCAGGCAGCCGTACGGAGGAGGAGGGTTCACACGCTGCCAATAGGAGACATTTCTGAGCTCCGGCAGCCATTTGTCCCAGTCCCTATTTAAACGCAGGGATGGGACTGTTTGGCGCCGGTTATAGCTCTTGCTTCTCAGAGTGTTCCTGGTTCCAGGTCCTGCTGTGATTATCCTGCCTTGTCAGCTCTTCGTCCAGTCTTGGTCCTTACCTCCCCGTGCAGCTCCAGCCGAGTGGATCATCCCATTATCTGCAGTATTCCATCCTCTCAGATAAGTGGGAATTCTCTTACTTTGTGCTGGGTTGTTATTGTCGGTATTGTGTCAGCTTTGTGTATTGTTACACCTGTGTGCCTTGGCACTTCCCAGTTCGGGAGTCAGAGTCATTTATTATTATTGTGTCAGCTTTGTGTATTGTTACACCTGTATGCATAGGCAGCTCCCTGTTTAGGGTTCTGGTCATCTGTCATTATTATATCAGCTGCACTGTGTATTGTTCCACTGGTGTGTTTGGGACTGCACCCTGCCTGGGTTCAGACCCCTAGTAATTCCTGGGTATCCTTTCCTTGGTATACTTTTGTCCAGGCTTCCTGTTATTTCCCTATAGTAGTGGTATCCTTACATCACCCCTTCGGGAGCTGGTCAGTCCTCGCCTCCGGGTTTTAGCTAGGTTTGCCCCTTGTTAATCCTTGACCTTGGCGGCGGCGTTGTCATCCATAAGACCTGGTGGCATCGGGGGCGGAGCCTGACTAACGGGCTCTGCCGAACGCGGCTATTAAAGGTGAAGCCTAGCTAAGCACGCCTCCGCCAATTTCAGTCGGTGACAACGGAGTCAGGGGTGGCGAGGACACCCGGCGACCCTAACATTATAACCGGCCTAACACACTACTCAGGGAGTCCCGGTGATCAGCCATGGACCCTGCCCAACAGGCCGCAACCCACAATTTGGTGGGTCAAATGCACACTATTACCCAAAGATTGCAGGAGCTTACACTCAGGGTTAACACACATGAGGAGAGGGTACATGGGGCCTTATCCTCCGCAAGAAACCCTGAACCAAAGATAAATCTCCCAGATCGCTTCTCTGGGGATCGTCTGCAATTTTATAACTTCAGGGAGGCCTGTAAGCTATATTTTAGGCTCAGACCGCTGTCCTCTGGCTCTGAGGCCCAACGTGTGGGTATTATTATTTCTCTCCTCCAGGGGGATCCTCAGACGTGGGCGTTCGGCCTACCTGCTACAGATGAGGCTCTCTCCTCGGTTAATTCCTTTTTTAAGGCAATGGGGCTATTGTATGACGACCCAGATAGGGCCGCATCTGCTGAAGCTAATCTCCGTGCACTGCGGCAGGGGCCAGGAACTGCCGAGGTTTATTGTACCCATTTTAGGAAATGGGCCATAGATTCAGGCTGGAATGATCCAGCGTTACGTAGTCAGTTTAGGATTGGTCTGGCAGAATATCTCAAGGATGCTCTGGTTCATTACCCCACTCCCACTTCTCTGGATGAGATCATGCAATTGTCCATTCGTGTAGACCGGCGCTTTCGGGAACGCCAAAGAGAAAGAGAGTCGGGGGTGCTCCCCTCATCTGCCTCTGGGGATTCTTCGGAGGTTACCAGAGAAGAACCCATGCAGATAGGAGCAACCCGTCTTTCTACCTCTGAAAAGAATCGCAGGAGGCTCAAGGGTTTATGCCTTTATTGTGGGGGACAGGGTCATCGTGCTTTGGTTTGTCCCTTGAAGGCGGGAAAAGACAGGGCCTAGGTGAATTCGGGGGGATTCACTTGGGCCTATCTCGCTTTAACCCCATAGACTCGATTATCATGCAAGTTACTGTTTCCTTTGGTGGTCAGGTGTTTGAGGTACCTGCCTTTTTGGATTGCGGCGCGGCCGGTAATTTCATGGATGTTCACTTGGCCAACTCGCTAGGGTTCGATCCCCTTCCCCTTGGGAGCACCCTTTCTGTTTGTGGTCTGGACGGTCTCCCGCTCTCCAATGGCAGTGTTACCTCACACACTCCTCCTGTAAGACTCTCAGTGGGAGCGCTGCATTCTGAGGAGATTTCTTTTTATCTCTTCCAATGTCCCTGGGCTCCATTAGTCTTAGGTTTGCCGTGGTTACGGGAACATAATCCCTGTATAGATTGGGCTTCAGGAGAGATCACTCAATGGGGGTCTTGTTGTATTGATAAATGTCTTTCGTTACCCCTCCGGGTTACTCGCCTGGTCTCTCCTTCGTTACCCCTCTCTTATAGGGATTATTCAGATGTATTTTCCAAAAAAGAGGCTGAAACATTACCTCCACATCGGCCTTTTGACTGCGCCATTGATCTCGTCCCCAAATCTAGACTTCCCAAGGGAAGATTGTATGCCCTTTCGGGTCCAGAATCACAGGCCATGGACCTGTATATCAAAGAGAGTCTCGAAAGGGGTTTTATCCGTCCTTCTAAGTCCCCCGTGGGGGCGGGTTTTTTCTTTGTAGAGAAGAAGGATGGATCATTACGCCCATGTATTGACTACAGAGCTTTAAACAAGATCACCATAAAAAATTCTTACCCATTGCCTCTCATTTCTGTTTTGTTTGATCAGATTCGAGAGGCTATTGTTTTTTCCAAAATTGACTTGCGGGGAGCCTACAATCTCATCAGAATTCGACAGGGAGACGAGTGGAAGACAGCTTTCAATACCCACTCAGGCCACTATGAATATCTGGTGATGCCTTTTGGGTTGGCCAATGCTCCCGCAGTGTTTCAGGATTTTATTAACGAGGTGCTTCGTCCGTTCCTGGGCTTATTTGCAGTTGTATATCTTGATGATATTCTGATTTTTTCTAAAAATCTTTCTGAGCATCGGCAACATGTCCGCATGGTCTTGCAAAAACTGCGGGAGAATCAGTTGTACGCCAAGTTAGAGAAGTGTGAATTCGAAGTTCCTCAGATCTCTTTTCTTGGCTATATTATCTCACCCAAAGGCTTCTCTATGGATCCATGTAAAGTGCAGGCCATCCTGTCTTGGGCTCGGCCTTCCAACCTTAAGGCGGTTCAAAGATTCCTGGGGTTTGCCAATTACTATCGGAAGTTCATTCGGTCCTTTTCTGATATTGTGGCTCCCATCGTCGAGTTGACCCGTAAAGGGTCGGATCCCCAGAATTGGTCCCCGCAGGCCATGGAATCATTCAAGAAGTTAAAGAGTGCTTTTTGTTCAGCTCCCATTCTCCATCACCCTGATCCCAGGAGTCCATTCTTGATAGAGGTCGATGCCTCGGATATAGGGGCTGGGGCGGTCCTCTCTCAGAAGAGTGAATATGACCAAAAAGTTCATCCATGTGCGTACTTTTCTCGCAAATTTTCGGCAGCAGAAAAGAACTATGACGTGGGTAATCGGGAACTTTTGGCCATCAAATGGGCTTTTGAGGAGTGGCGGCATTGGCTGGAAGGAGCGAGGCATACCATAACGGTACTTACGGACCATAAAAACTTGGCCTATATCGAGTCGGCTAAACGTTTGAATCCGCGACAAGCGCGATGGGCCTTGTTTTTTACTAGGTTTCGATTCATCATCACCTTTAGACCTGGTCCTAAGAACACCAAAGCAGATGCGCTTTCCCGGAGTTTTTTAACCACTCAAAGTGGTCAAATGGATGAAACTCCCATAGTTCCGTCCTCGATCATCATGGCAGGATTGACCCAAGATTTGGCTTCTCGTATTCTTGACTCTCAATCCTCAGCTCCTCAGGACACTCCTCAGGATCGTCTTTTTGTGCCCAAGAACCTTCGAGAACGGGTCCTCAGAGATTTTCACTCCAGTAAAGTCACTGGTCATCTAGGAATCACCAAAACCCTGGAACATCTGTCCCGAGCAGTTTGGTGGCCCACCATGAAGCAGGACGTTTCCCACTTCGTTTCCTCTTGCTTCATCTGTGCTCAGCATAAGTCCTCTCGATCTTCTCCTGTGGGTCAACTTCTTCCTTTGTCTATTCCGGAAAAACCTTGGTCCCATATTTCCATGGATTTTATTGTTGACCTTCCCTCATCCGCCCATTTTACTACCATTTGGGTTACGGTAGATAGGTTTAGTAAGATGGCACATTTCATTCCTCTGCCTAAACTCCCCACTGCCAGGGAGTTAGCCCAGTTATTCATTATTCACATCTTCAGGCTTCACGGTCTCCCTGTGGACATAGTGTCGGACAGAGGTTCCCAGTTTGTGGCCCGGTTTTGGAGATGTTTTTGCTCTAGTCTAGGGATACAGGTCAGTCTCTCTTCCGGATATCATCCACAGTCCAATGGACAGACGGAAAGAGTCAACCAAGCTCTAGAGCAATATTTACGTTGCTTTGTGTCTAAATGTCAGACCAATTGGGCAGATCTGGTACCATTGGCCGAATTTTCCTATAATAACGCCTACCATGTGGCGTCTAAGAGCTCGCCTTTTTTATGCAATTTTGGCTTTCATCCCAAATGTAATTCATTCGATATTCCTGGGGAGAAATTTCGTTCTCCCTCCGCTGTGGTGTCTGCTTTAAAAAAGGCTTGGAAGAAAGTCCACCTCGCTCTTAGACAGTCCTCAGCACGGTCTAAAGTCTTTTTTGATAGACACAAGAGACCATGTCGTTTTAAGGTGGGCCAAAGGGTCTGGTTGTCGACTCGTCATATTAAAATTCGCCAGAAATGTCCTAAACTAGGACCTAAATTCATTGGTCCATTCCACATTATCAAACAAATCAATCCAGTAGCCTTCAGGCTACAGTTACCCAGGTCCTTAAGAATCAATAATGTCTTTCACTGTTCCCTGCTCAAACCCGTCTCGCCATCGTCTCACTTTAGGCAGACTTGTAAGCCAGTTATGGTTCAGGGCCATGAAGAGTTTCTGGTCGAACGGGTCTTGGATTCCAAAGTTTCTCGGGGCCAATTAAAATTCCTGGTTCACTGGCAAGGTTTCGGGGCCGAAGAGAGATCTTGGGTGCCCGATAGTTTGCTTCATGCTCCCAGATTAAAGTCTGAATTCTTTAAAAGATTTCCTTCTAAGCCTGGCTGTAAGGGTTCGGTGACCCCTCCTCAAGGGGGGGGTACTGTCAGAGACCGGCCGGGCAGCGCTAGCGCTGCTCCGGCGGCCTCTGTACGGCGCGACGTACATGTTGCTAAGCAACATGGACGCGGCCGCGTCATGTTGGTGCGCCGCGGCGTCACCAGGAGATGCCGCCGCGTCACTAGCCCGCATCACTCCCCGGGCGCTCACTCGGCGGCCGGAATCCAGGCACCGCCTCCTCCTCCTCGGCTTCAACGGTTGCCTAGGCGACGGGGGGACGCCAGGCAGCCGTACGGAGGAGGAGGGTTCACACGCTGCCAATAGGAGACATTTCTGAGCTCCGGCAGCCATTTGTCCCAGTCCCTATTTAAACGCAGGGATGGGACTGTTTGGCGCCGGTTATAGCTCTTGCTTCTCAGAGTGTTCCTGGTTCCAGGTCCTGCTGTGATTATCCTGCCTTGTCAGCTCTTCGTCCAGTCTTGGTCCTTACCTCCCCGTGCAGCTCCAGCCGAGTGGATCATCCCATTATCTGCAGTATTCCATCCTCTCAGATAAGTGGGAATTCTCTTACTTTGTGCTGGGTTGTTATTGTCGGTATTGTGTCAGCTTTGTGTATTGTTACACCTGTGTGCCTTGGCACTTCCCAGTTCGGGAGTCAGAGTCATTTATTATTATTGTGTCAGCTTTGTGTATTGTTACACCTGTATGCATAGGCAGCTCCCTGTTTAGGGTTCTGGTCATCTGTCATTATTATATCAGCTGCACTGTGTATTGTTCCACTGGTGTGTTTGGGACTGCACCCTGCCTGGGTTCAGACCCCTAGTAATTCCTGGGTATCCTTTCCTTGGTATACTTTTGTCCAGGCTTCCTGTTATTTCCCTATAGTAGTGGTATCCTTACATCACCCCTTCGGGAGCTGGTCAGTCCTCGCCTCCGGGTTTTAGCTAGGTTTGCCCCTTGTTAATCCTTGACCTTGGCGGCGGCGTTGTCATCCATAAGACCTGGTGGCATCGGGGGCGGAGCCTGACTAACGGGCTCTGCCGAACGCGGCTATTAAAGGTGAAGCCTAGCTAAGCACGCCTCCGCCAATTTCAGTCGGTGACAACGGAGTCAGGGGTGGCGAGGACACCCGGCGACCCTAACACGGAGACGATCAACAGGTTCTAATTCCTGTATCGTCGGTTCTCTCTGTATTCCTCTCTCCATTCCCTGTTTGCCCTTTTTCTTCTTGCCCCTCCTGACCTTCCTAGGTAACCTCCTATACTGTCCCTTGTCTCTCTGGGGGTGGCCCCTAAAAAATCCTGTGTGGTTTTGCGTACATTATGCTTTTCATGTGAAGATTCACTCTCAGAGGAATCAATGTCTGATGTTGTATAATGGGAATTACGATTATCCTGTGTTCGCCTGTTCCCATGACTCCATTTATAAACTGAGTTGGTCGTAAAATCTTGTAGATCTCTTTGCAGTTTGGACTTTTTGCGGCTGATAGTCTCCCTCTCTACCCCATCAATTTCAGCTTTAAACCGTTGATACATTCTCTGAAATTTTTCTAATCCTTCAAAATCTTTCAGTTTGGTACTGAGTTTTGATATTTCCGTTGCATACTGTTCTAATTTAATTTCCTCATGCTTTGTTAAGATATTAATGAGTTTGAGGGAACAGTTGGTAAGTGTTTGTTCCCATTCAGATCTCAAATTTTCGGATGCCAGTTCGAATGAGGGGAATACCCGTGGGCGAAGGCCTCTAGGTGTTATTCTCTGTTTGGTATAACTATCGAATGTGGCCTTATTCCAAAAGGCTTTCGATTGTTTTATGAGGGTGAATTTGAGTGATTGAAGATCGCTCACCCAATCTTCACTAGTCTGTATTTGGGTAATATCCCTTGTTAGTAAGCTGTCCATACAATTTTTAAGTTTCGTTTGTCTCTCTGTCAGATCCTGACTGAGGCTAAAGTTAGAGGCAGTTGGTACAGAGGTCTCTATGTTGGACATAATGTAGGAGTTTTTGGTCACTGACAGTTAATACAATGCAGTTTAGGAGAAATCTTCAAAAGTGGTTCAATAATCTGGATATTATCCGTGCTGATCTGATTGAGAGTGTGACACTAGGTCACTGTAGAATTGTGGAGGTTGTGGGTGGGGTCAGATCGCACAGGACAAGAAATCTCAATATTTAAACCGATTATAAGTTTAAGGAGGGACCCCCGTTAGCTCTATATGAGGAGTTTATGTATGACGCTGGGGGGTGTGCTACCACTGGGACAAAAAATTAGAGATAATTTAGGGAGAGGAGTACAGTTTGTCACGGTAGTGGTGCACCACAGTAAATGAGGACGACTTAAAAAGTAACTTTTATTAAATCATCATATAAAAATAGAGGATGCTGCGAAATATGACAGACAACATATAACAAATAACAAGGACAAGTGAACAAAATAGTGCTAAATTAAAAACTAGGGCTCATGCGGCGTCCCTTAGCACTTAATTCCTTTTATCACAATTTTGAGGCGTCTCTCTCCTGTGTGTCGGCTACTGCCTATTGACACCAGGGGGATGTACTCATTTAATGTAATCAATTCTGTCTGTGGGTTTATTCTGTCATGTCACAGTTTTGCCGTGTACAAATGTTCGTGTGTTTGAAACAATTTTTAATAAAAAGAACCGTTGTCTAAGATATAGCATGGAATAGCAAATTTTGTCCGCCAGTCATATGCTGGAGTGAGGACTGAGAATAATATAGGCTAGATAATGTGCAGCGGGCAAAAGTGCCTAATATGTGCTGCTTATCTAGTACAAGAGGTGACAAAAATCAGTTCATAATCTGTAGACCAAGTGACTGTGTTTAATTGAGAAGCCCATATATGACCAATCGCCAAAGATTTTTACTAAGGGTGTGACGTATGGAACTCTATAATCAATAATCCGCAGTGAATTTGCGGTTGGTTCTCTAATCGGCGGTTCACAGTATAGTAAAGTTAGCAAGATTCGAGTGTAATTTCAAATACAAATACAAGCTTGCCGCTGTGCCCTCCTGATGGCTGTAATCAGTGTTGCAAAAGGATGCAATTAACCTGGGGGCAGCTGGCTAGGTAAGGTTGTTAATAGGCCGGGGGATGGTAGGACCTGTATAACAATTGGAATTGGGCAATAGGCAGAAATCGCCTGGTGTGTGCCACGAGTATAGGATTGGACAGGTCAGCTACTGGATATGAATAGCTTAACTACCAACATGGAGAGGTTGTGCAGTATAGGCGATGGTCAAATATAGAAAAATTGGGCAGTTAAAACCGTATGGAGCTTCCACACCCTGCACTTGGCATCGGGGTTGTGTGAAGTTCTCTATCCGGCTGCTCAGGTCTACTAGTATCAAATGAAAACACCGAACATGTACACATAAAATTGAACCGTATATACGGTGGCCAGTAGTAAGTATGAGCGTGCCGCTAAGCCCTCTTATGCGCTGACACCGACCATACGGGTAAACCCTGTGATTTGGTGCGGTTCTCACGGGGCGGCTGGCTACGCTCTAATACAAACACTGAGGCAACGCTGCGGGCAGACAGAAAAAAATTTTTAAGCTAAACATTAGAGTCCTTAAAAGGACTAATAAGGCAGACAGTGATAAGGAGGCTAAGGGAGCGTCCGCACAGCTATGGTGGCCGGCGTACGCTTCGCAGGTCTTCTTCAGGGCAACCTGCATTGTGGTAACTGGTCAGTTTAAATAGGGGAAGTTTCATACATGTGCCAATAAGCGCTCTTGTTCAATCAGGTACCCCGCCTTTCTTATTAGCATATTGCATGGGTAAGAGATTGCCTAGTATGGATGTCTGGTTCACAAGATTAAAGTAGCAGTGAACGCTTATATTGTTATTGCTTCACATTTTTTAATTAAAATCAAAACCAAAAACTGTGTGTAGTGATTTAGTTTGAAGAGAGAGCTCTCCCTTATACCTCGTCATTTAATACCAATGTAAATCGTGTCAACATGGACATGTTGATAATCGTAGTGAGCCAGGATAATCAGGGATGTCATCGCTAAGTGTCATGCCTGTAGATGGGTATACTTTATGTCAATTGATAAGCCGGCATTCTAAGCAATCAACCCTGGAACTGTGTGTAGACATTTTATATGTCGATTGGCAAGTCGTCGGCGTGTTCTTAGTTTTACCGGGGTAAAAAAACAAATTAAGTTAAAGCGTCCTCAAGTGACGCTTTGGTGTCGGTTCCTAGCTGGAAAGTCTGACAGTCAATAGGGTCATAATCAAGACCACTGCTGACATAACTGTGTCGGTATCGGGTGTCAGTTCCTGAGCAGTGAACACTTATATTGTTATTGCTTCACATTTTTTAATTAAAATCAAAACCAAAAACTGTGTGTAGTGATTTAGTTTGAAGAGAGAGCTCTCCCTTATACCTCGTCATTTAATACCAATGTAAATTGTGTCAACATGGACATGTTGATAATCGTAGTGAGCCAGGATAATCAGGGATGTCATCGCTAAGTGTCATGCCTGTAGATGGGTATACTTTATGTCAATTGATAAGCCGGCATTCTAAGCAATCAACCCTGGAACTGTGTGTAGACATTTTATATGTCGATTGGCAAGTCGTCGGCGCGTTCTTAGTTTTACCGGGGTAAAAAAACAAATTAAGTTAAAGCGTCCTCAAGTGACGCTATGGTGTCGGTTCCTAGCTGGAAAGTCTGACAGTCAATAGGGTCATAATCAAGACCACTGCTGACATAACTGTGTCGGTATCGGGTGTCAGTTCCTGAGCAGTGAACACTTATATTGTTATTGCTTCACATTTTTTAATTAAAATCAAAACCAAAAACTGTGTGTAGTGATTTAGTTTGAAGAGAGAGCTCTCCCTTATACCTCGTCATTTAATACCAATGTAAATTATGTCAACATGGACATGTTGATAATCGTAGTGAGCCAGGATAATCAGGGATGTCATCGCTAAGTGTCATGCCTGTAGATGGGTATACTTTATGTCAATTGATAAGCCGGCATTCTAAGCAATCAACCCTGGAACTGTGTGTAGACATTTTATATGTCGATTGGCAAGTCGTCGGCGTGTTCTTAGTTTTACCGGGGTAAAAAAACTAATTAAGTTAAAGCGTCCTCAAGTGACGCTATGGTGTCGGTTCCTAGCTGGAAAGTCTGACAGTCAATAGGGTCATAATCAAGACCACTGCTGACATAACTGTGTCGGTATCGGGTGTCAGTTCCTGAGCAGTGAACACTTATATTGTTATTGCTTCACATTTTTTAATTAAAATCAAAACCAAAAACTGTGTGTAGTGATTTAGTTTGAAGAGAGAGCTCTCCCTTATACCTCGTCATTTAATACCAATGTAAATCGTGTCAACATGGCCATGTTGATAATCGTAGTGAGCCAGGATAAACAGGGATGTCATCGCTAAGTGTCATGCCTGTAGATGGGTATACTTTATGTCAATTGATAAGCCGGCATTCTAAGCAATCAACCCTAGAACTGTGTGTAGACATTTTATATGTCGATTGGCAAGTCGTCGGCGTGTTCTTAGGTTTACCGGGGTAAAAAAATAAATAAAATTAAAGCGTCCTCAAGTGACGCTATGGTGTCGGTTCCCAGCTGGAAAGTCTGACAGTCAATAGGGTCATAATCAAGACCACTGCTGACATAACTGTGTCGGTATCGGGTGTCAGTTCCTGACTGGGAAATGTTTTAGGTTGGTTACCCCCTTTTTTGGTAGTCATGTAATATTGTCCCCATAAGTTGCATTTCACATTGCCATGTTTTATTTGTGGGTAATCGGTCCGACTGAGAGGCGATGGGCGTCCAGCCGGTCGGCACCCAATCCCAGACCCCAGGAGGTCCGGCATCATCTGGTAAGTAACGTGTAGCTCAATGTTAGTATCCAGATTTAATAAGACTGTCTGGAGTTTGTTGAATTTTTTGTTAGATTTGCGAACGCAAGTGCAGGTTTAAGTTGACCTAAACCCGGGTATCAGGTCCGTGTCAATAATTGATAGAAATAGTGCAAAACTCGAATCTAAGTTCGTGATGGTAGGTATCCAGGCAAGTGCTCAGATTGTTGTGGGGGGGAAAAAAGAAGAATGGGGTCCTAATGTAATGGGATGTGCGTCCCAAGGTAAGTATAAAGGGTAAGTATTTAGTGCCACCAAGTGGAGTGGCCTCCAGGAATGCCCAAAAAGGAAGAGGTGTGATGAAAGGTGCATAATGTCACAGCATATCAAAAAACTTGTGGTAAAAAAATAACTGTGAAGTGGGGAGGGAGGGGAGGGAAGGCGACATAAGTGATAATGATGGATGACCATAGGGTCCTAGTCCAAGTGAGATGTGATCGTCGTAATAAATTCTATTACGATATCAGGGTAGGTGACCTGGGGAGAGGTGTTGAGTTAAAAGTATAGGGGTCGCCAGAATGGCTTCTGGGATATAAGGGCTGATTTCAGCCTGTGGGGGTAGTGAGCATGAGGATGACAGCTTCTTATGGATAATCCCCTGAGTGCAGGTCCATAGTGGTAGGTCCGATGTATTGTCGGATTAATAGAAAATGTCTCGATGATGTGAATTGGGATTAATATTATAGACAAGAAAAAGGGGGGATTTAAGGCGAAGTGGGTCGCCTAATAAGGGACAGTATAGCTAGTCAGGGAATCAGACTGTTTTGAATAGCTAATGATATCTCTGTCGAGGGTGGTAATGAGAGAGTTAGAGCAATTTCTGTTGCTACAGGTAACAAGCGTAGCTGTTTTCCTCATTCAGCCCATTCGGGACCATGGTGTCCATGAGGAAGATGAGTCTGGTTTCTTGTTTCAGTAATGCCTTGTCTCTGTCACCCTTCCTGGTACCCAGGTCAACTTCCATCATACCATATGCTTGTAGTTCCATAGGGTTGCTAAGGTGATGTCTTAGGAAGTGCCTTGCGATGGGTGTGAGGGTTTTCATGTTGTTCCTGTCTCTTTCGGCATTCCTGATGCTCGACATGTGCTCTAACAGTCTCTGCTTGAGGGGTCTAATGGTCTTCCCTATATAATTCTTGTTACAGGGGCATTTGAGATTATACACAACTCCAGATGTTAAGCAAGTGATGTGGTTTTGAATTTTCCTTGTTTTATTGAATTTATCAGTGTAATCCAAAGTAGGGGTCATGAGGGGGCATGCCTTGCATCTGCCGCATTTATAAGAACCTTGTTTTACTTTACTAGTGATGGTGGGTTTGTCTAGGTGGCTCTGGACTAGGATGTCCCTCAGGTTGTTTGAGCGCCTCCAGCTCATTTGGACTCTAGGTCCTAAGATGTCATCGAGGTCTTGGTCAGTCCTGAGGACATTAGTGTGCTTATTGATGATACTTTGGATAGTCTCCCACTCTGGACAGAAGGTTCCAATGAATCGTATCGTTTCTTGCGGTTTTTCTGTGTTTCTTACTTTTGGTAAGAGCAGTTGATCTCTGTTGATTTTCTCGGCCTCTTTAGCTGCCCTTCTGATACCTCTCTTGCTATAGCCTCTGCATTCCAAACGTTGTGACAATTCTTCCGCTCGTTCCTTGTAGGTGTTGTTCTGAGAGCAATTCCTTTTTGTTCGCAAGAACTCTCCTTTGGGGAGTCCTTTGAGAACAGGTGGAAAGTGCGAACTTGTATGGTGTAATATGGAATTGGTCGCAGTCTTTTTGCGGAAAAGGTCGGATGATATGTGCCCGTCAGGTTCAATGGAAAGTTTCAAATCCAGGAATGTCACCGAGTCTTGGCTCACATCAAAGGTAAGCTTGAGGTTCAGCTGGTTCTGGTTGAGTATATTGATGAATCTAATGAATAGTTCCTTATCACCCTCCCAGATGATCAGCAAGTCATCTATATATCTCAACCAGAGTTGGACATGCTGGGTATAGGGCTCATTGTCTTCACAGAAAACCACCTCCCGCTCCCACCACCCCAGGTACAGGTTCGCATAGGTTGGTGCACAGGCACTACCCATAGCGGTCCCCTGTACCTGGAGGTAGATGCTTTCATTGCAAGTGAAAAAATTCCTAGTGAGTATAAATTCCAATAGTTGGATTACAAAGTCATTGAATTCCTTATTCTGTTCCATACTCAGGAAATATTTTGTTGCATTGATACCATGTTCATGTATGATGCTAGTGTATAATCCCTCCACATCACATGTCACCAGCCAGCAGTTGTCATTGAGGATTACATCCTGGATCTTATTAAGGACATCCATAGTGTCGCGAGTATAAGAAGGTAAAGTCAGGACATAGTTGCGCAGCCAATAGTCAACAAATTTGCTGGCTTTCTCGGTGAGTCCATCCATCCCTGAGACGATGGGCCTCCCAGGGGGGTTCTTATCGTTCTTGTGTACCTTCGGTAATAGGTACAGTGTGGGAACTTTGGGATGATCCACTGTCAGAAAGTCCAATTGTGATTTAGTGATCGTGCCCTCACTTGCTGCATCTTTCAAAATGGTTTTGTACTGATTGGAGTATTTTTCCAGGGGGTTGAAGGTCAGCTTTTTATAGCATGATTTATCTTTAAGCTGACGATCGAGCTCCTGGACATATTTGTTTCGACTCCACAGTACCACATTGCCCCCTTTATCGGAGGGCTTGATGATGGTATCATCCCACTCCGATATCTCTTTTAATGCCTGTTTTTCCTCTCTTGATAAGTTGCCAGGGATATTGGTTATTTTGTGTTTCTCGAGCAGATCAAGGTCTTTGCTTACTAGGTCTATGTATGTCTTGACCTGTGGGCATATTTTGAAGTCTGGGTAAAACTGCGATTTCTTTTTCGGGGGTGGTCCTAATGTTGGGCCGGTGTGTTCACCCGGGTTATCAGAGGTTATTTCTGCCAATTCCTCCAAAATGGAGATGGCATTTAAGTCCTCTTTGGTGAAAAAGTCAGTGATCTTTGATTGACTGTTACCGGTAGCGCCAGGTTCAGATGGTACAGGTAAGCTGGTCAGATTCTCCTGGTCTTTTTTACTGAACAGTTTCTTCAAGAGGAGTTTCCTCCCAAAGAGATTGATGTCCCGTTCATAATCAAAACGGTTGAAGGTCTTGGTAGGACTGAATGAAAGTCCTTTACTAAGGACATTAAGTTGGTCAGGGGTAAGAATATGGTCTGTGAGGTTGATAATACGGAGACGATCAACAGGTTCTAATTCCTGTATCGTCGGTTCTCTCTGTATTCCTCTCTCCATTCCCTGTTTGCCCTTTTTCTTCTTGCCCCTCCTGACCTTCCTAGGTAACCTCCTATACTGTCCCTTGTCTCTCTGGGGGTGGCCCCTAAAAAATCCTGTGTGGTTTTGCGTACATTATGCTTTTCATGTGAAGATTCACTCTCAGAGGAATCAATGTCTGATGTTGTATAATGGGAATTACGATTATCCTGTGTTCGCCTGTTCCCATGACTCCATTTATAAACTGAGTTGGTCGTAAAATCTTGTAGATCTCTTTGCAGTTTGGACTTTTTGCGGCTGATAGTCTCCCTCTCTACCCCATCAATTTCAGCTTTAAACCGTTGATACATTCTCTGAAATTTTTCTAATCCTTCAAAATCTTTCAGTTTGGTACTGAGTTTTGATATTTCCGTTGCATACTGTTCTAATTTAATTTCCTCATGCTTTGTTAAGATATTAATGAGTTTGAGGGAACAGTTGGTAAGTGTTTGTTCCCATTCAGATCTCAAATTTTCGGATGCCAGTTCGAATGAGGGGAATACCCGTGGGCGAAGGCCTCTAGGTGTTATTCTCTGTTTGGTATAACTATCGAATGTGGCCTTATTCCAAAAGGCTTTCGATTGTTTTATGAGGGTGAATTTGAGTGATTGAAGATCGCTCACCCAATCTTCACTAGTCTGTATTTGGGTAATATCCCTTGTTAGTAAGCTGTCCATACAATTTTTAAGTTTCGTTTGTCTCTCTGTCAGATCCTGACTGAGGCTAAAGTTAGAGGCAGTTGGTACAGAGGTCTCTATGTTGGACATAATGTAGGAGTTTTTGGTCACTGACAGTTAATACAATGCAGTTTAGGAGAAATCTTCAAAAGTGGTTCAATAATCTGGATATTATCCGTGCTGATCTGATTGAGAGTGTGACACTAGGTCACTGTAGAATTGTGGAGGTTGTGGGTGGGGTCAGATCGCACAGGACAAGAAATCTCAATATTTAAACCGATTATAAGTTTAAGGAGGGACCCCCGTTAGCTCTATATGAGGAGTTTATGTATGACGCTGGGGGGTGTGCTACCACTGGGACAAAAAATTAGAGATAATTTAGGGAGAGGAGTACAGTTTGTCACGGTAGTGGTGCACCACAGTAAATGAGGACGACTTAAAAAGTAACTTTTATTAAATCATCATATAAAAATAGAGGATGCTGCGAAATATGACAGACAACATATAACAAATAACAAGGACAAGTGAACAAAATAGTGCTAAATTAAAAACTAGGGCTCATGCGGCGTCCCTTAGCACTTAATTCCTTTTATCACAATTTTGAGGCGTCTCTCTCCTGTGTGTCGGCTACTGCCTATTGACACCAGGGGGATGTACTCATTTAATGTAATCAATTCTGTCTGTGGGTTTATTCTGTCATGTCACAGTTTTGCCGTGTACAAATGTTCGTGTGTTTGAAACAATTTTTAATAAAAAGAACCGTTGTCTAAGATATAGCATGGAATAGCAAATTTTGTCCGCCAGTCATATGCTGGAGTGAGGACTGAGAATAATATAGGCTAGATAATGTGCAGCGGGCAAAAGTGCCTAATATGTGCTGCTTATCTAGTACAAGAGGTGACAAAAATCAGTTCATAATCTGTAGACCAAGTGACTGTGTTTAATTGAGAAGCCCATATATGACCAATCGCCAAAGATTTTTACTAAGGGTGTGACGTATGGAACTCTATAATCAATAATCCGCAGTGAATTTGCGGTTGGTTCTCTAATCGGCGGTTCACAGTATAGTAAAGTTAGCAAGATTCGAGTGTAATTTCAAATACAAATACAAGCTTGCCGCTGTGCCCTCCTGATGGCTGTAATCAGTGTTGCAAAAGGATGCAATTAACCTGGGGGCAGCTCTCAGAACAACACCTACAAGGAACGAGCGGAAGAATTGTCACAACGTTTGGAATGCAGAGGCTATAGCAAGAGAGGTATCAGAAGGGCAGCTAAAGAGGCCGAGAAAATCAACAGAGATCAACTGCTCTTACCAAAAGTAAGAAACACAGAAAAACCGCAAGAAACGATACGATTCATTGGAACCTTCTGTCCAGAGTGGGAGACTATCCAAAGTATCATCAATAAGCACACTAATGTCCTCAGGACTGACCAAGACCTCGATGACATCTTAGGACCTAGAGTCCAAATGAGCTGGAGGCGCTCAAACAACCTGAGGGACATCCTAGTCCAGAGCCACCTAGACAAACCCACCATCACTAGTAAAGTAAAACAAGGTTCTTATAAATGCGGCAGATGCAAGGCATGCCCCCTCATGACCCCTACTTTGGATTACACTGATAAATTCAATAAAACAAGGAAAATTCAAAACCACATCACTTGCTTAACATCTGGAGTTGTGTATAATCTCAAATGCCCCTGTAACAAGAATTATATAGGGAAGACCATTAGACCCCTCAAGCAGAGACTGTTAGAGCACATGTCGAGCATCAGGAATGCCGAAAGAGACAGGAACAACATGAAAACCCTCACACCCATCGCAAGGCACTTCCTAAGACATCACCTTAGCAACCCTATGGAACTACAAGCATATGGTATGATGGAAGTTGACCTGGGTACCAGGAAGGGTGACAGAGACAAGGCATTACTGAAACAAGAAACCAGACTCATCTTCCTCATGGACACCATGGTCCCGAATGGGCTGAATGAGGAAAACAGCTACGCTTGTTACCTGTAGCAACAGAAATTGCTCTAACTCTCTCATTACCACCCTCGACAGAGATATCATTAGCTATTCAAAACAGTCTGATTCCCTGACTAGCTATACTGTCCCTTATTAGGCGACCCACTTCGCCTTAAATCCCCCCTTTTTCTTGTCTATAATATTAATCCCAATTCACATCATCGAGACATTTTCTATTAATCCGACAATACATCGGACCTACCACTATGGACCTGCACTCAGGGGATTATCCATAAGAAGCTGTCATCCTCATGCTCACTACCCCCACAGGCTGAAATCAGCCCTTATATCCCAGAAGCCATTCTGGCGACCCCTATACTTTTAACCCAACACCTCTCCCCAGGTCACCTACCCTGATATCGTAATAGAATTTATTACGACGATCACATCTCACTTGGACTAGGACCCTATGGTCATCCATCATTATCACTTATGTCGCCTTCCCTCCCCTCCCTCCCCACTTCACAGTTATTTTTTTACCACAAGTTTTTTGATATGCTGTGACATTATGCACCTTTCATCACACCTCTTCCTTTTTGGGCATTCCTGGAGGCCACTCCACTTGGTGGCACTAAATACTTACCCTTTATACTTACCTTGGGACGCACATCCCATTACATTAGGACCCCATTCTTCTTTTTTCCCCCCCACAACAATCTGAGCACTTGCCTGGATACCTACCATCACGAACTTAGATTCGAGTTTTGCACTATTTCTATCAATTATTGACACGGACCTGATACCCGGGTTTAGGTCAACTTAAACCTGCACTTGCGTTCGCAAATCTAACAAAAAATTCAACAAACTCCAGACAGTCTTATTAAATCTGGATACTAACATTGAGCTACACGTTACTTACCAGATGATGCCGGACCTCCTGGGGTCTGGGATTGGGTGCCGACCGGCTGGACGCCCATCGCCTCTCAGTCGGACCGATTACCCACAAATAAAACATGGCAATGTGAAATGCAACTTATGGGGACAATATTACATGACTACCAAAAAAGGGGGTAACCAACCTAAAACATTTCCCAGTCAGGAACTGACACCCGATACCGACACAGTTATGTCAGCAGTGGTCTTGATTATGACCCTATTGACTGTCAGACTTTCCAGCTGGGAACCGACACCATAGCGTCACTTGAGGACGCTTTAATTTTATTTATTTTTTTACCCCGGTAAACCTAAGAACACGCCGACGACTTGCCAATCGACATATAAAATGTCTACACACAGTTCTAGGGTTGATTGCTTAGAATGCCGGCTTATCAATTGACATAAAGTATACCCATCTACAGGCATGACACTTAGCGATGACATCCCTGTTTATCCTGGCTCACTACGATTATCAACATGGCCATGTTGACACGATTTACATTGGTATTAAATGACGAGGTATAAGGGAGAGCTCTCTCTTCAAACTAAATCACTACACACAGTTTTTGGTTTTGATTTTAATTAAAAAATGTGAAGCAATAACAATATAAGTGTTCACTGCTCAGGAACTGACACCCGATACCGACACAGTTATGTCAGCAGTGGTCTTGATTATGACCCTATTGACTGTCAGACTTTCCAGCTAGGAACCGACACCATAGCGTCACTTGAGGACGCTTTAACTTAATTAGTTTTTTTACCCCGGTAAAACTAAGAACACGCCGACGACTTGCCAATCGACATATAAAATGTCTACACACAGTTCCAGGGTTGATTGCTTAGAATGCCGGCTTATCAATTGACATAAAGTATACCCATCTACAGGCATGACACTTAGCGATGACATCCCTGATTATCCTGGCTCACTACGATTATCAACATGTCCATGTTGACATAATTTACATTGGTATTAAATGACGAGGTATAAGGGAGAGCTCTCTCTTCAAACTAAATCACTACACACAGTTTTTGGTTTTGATTTTAATTAAAAAATGTGAAGCAATAACAATATAAGTGTTCACTGCTCAGGAACTGACACCCGATACCGACACAGTTATGTCAGCAGTGGTCTTGATTATGACCCTATTGACTGTCAGACTTTCCAGCTAGGAACCGACACCATAGCGTCACTTGAGGACGCTTTAACTTAATTTGTTTTTTTACCCCGGTAAAACTAAGAACGCGCCGACGACTTGCCAATCGACATATAAAATGTCTACACACAGTTCCAGGGTTGATTGCTTAGAATGCCGGCTTATCAATTGACATAAAGTATACCCATCTACAGGCATGACACTTAGCGATGACATCCCTGATTATCCTGGCTCACTACGATTATCAACATGTCCATGTTGACACAATTTACATTGGTATTAAATGACGAGGTATAAGGGAGAGCTCTCTCTTCAAACTAAATCACTACACACAGTTTTTGGTTTTGATTTTAATTAAAAAATGTGAAGCAATAACAATATAAGTGTTCACTGCTCAGGAACTGACACCCGATACCGACACAGTTATGTCAGCAGTGGTCTTGATTATGACCCTATTGACTGTCAGACTTTCCAGCTAGGAACCGACACCAAAGCGTCACTTGAGGACGCTTTAACTTAATTTGTTTTTTTACCCCGGTAAAACTAAGAACACGCCGACGACTTGCCAATCGACATATAAAATGTCTACACACAGTTCCAGGGTTGATTGCTTAGAATGCCGGCTTATCAATTGACATAAAGTATACCCATCTACAGGCATGACACTTAGCGATGACATCCCTGATTATCCTGGCTCACTACGATTATCAACATGTCCATGTTGACACGATTTACATTGGTATTAAATGACGAGGTATAAGGGAGAGCTCTCTCTTCAAACTAAATCACTACACACAGTTTTTGGTTTTGATTTTAATTAAAAAATGTGAAGCAATAACAATATAAGCGTTCACTGCTACTTTAATCTTGTGAACCAGACATCCATACTAGGCAATCTCTTACCCATGCAATATGCTAATAAGAAAGGCGGGGTACCTGATTGAACAAGAGCGCTTATTGGCACATGTATGAAACTTCCCCTATTTAAACTGACCAGTTACCACAATGCAGGTTGCCCTGAAGAAGACCTGCGAAGCGTACGCCGGCCACCATAGCTGTGCGGACGCTCCCTTAGCCTCCTTATCACTGTCTGCCTTATTAGTCCTTTTAAGGACTCTAATGTTTAGCTTAAAAATTTTTTTCTGTCTGCCCGCAGCGTTGCCTCAGTGTTTGTATTAGAGCGTAGCCAGCCGCCCCGTGAGAACCGCACCAAATCACAGGGTTTACCCGTATGGTCGGTGTCAGCGCATAAGAGGGCTTAGCGGCACGCTCATACTTACTACTGGCCACCGTATATACGGTTCAATTTTATGTGTACATGTTCGGTGTTTTCATTTGATACTAGTAGACCTGAGCAGCCGGATAGAGAACTTCACACAACCCCGATGCCAAGTGCAGGGTGTGGAAGCTCCATACGGTTTTAACTGCCCAATTTTTCTATATTTGACCATCGCCTATACTGCACAACCTCTCCATGTTGGTAGTTAAGCTATTCATATCCAGTAGCTGACCTGTCCAATCCTATACTCGTGGCACACACCAGGCGATTTCTGCCTATTGCCCAATTCCAATTGTTATACAGGTCCTACCATCCCCCGGCCTATTAACAACCTTACCTAGCCAGCTGCCCCCAGGTTAATTGCATCCTTTTGCAACACTGATTACAGCCATCAGGAGGGCACAGCGGCAAGCTTGTATTTGTATTTGAAATTACACTCGAATCTTGCTAACTTTACTATACTGTGAACCGCCGATTAGAGAACCAACCGCAAATTCACTGCGGATTATTGATTATAGAGTTCCATACGTCACACCCTTAGTAAAAATCTTTGGCGATTGGTCATATATGGGCTTCTCAATTAAACACAGTCACTTGGTCTACAGATTATGAACTGATTTTTGTCACCTCTTGTACTAGATAAGCAGCACATATTAGGCACTTTTGCCCGCTGCACATTATCTAGCCTATATTATTCTCAGTCCTCACTCCAGCATATGACTGGCGGACAAAATTTGCTATTCCATGCTATATCTTAGACAACGGTTCTTTTTATTAAAAATTGTTTCAAACACACGAACATTTGTACACGGCAAAACTGTGACATGACAGAATAAACCCACAGACAGAATTGATTACATTAAATGAGTACATCCCCCTGGTGTCAATAGGCAGTAGCCGACACACAGGAGAGAGACGCCTCAAAATTGTGATAAAAGGAATTAAGTGCTAAGGGACGCCGCATGAGCCCTAGTTTTTAATTTAGCACTATTTTGTTCACTTGTCCTTGTTATTTGTTATATGTTGTCTGTCATATTTCGCAGCATCCTCTATTTTTATATGATGATTTAATAAAAGTTACTTTTTAAGTCGTCCTCATTTACTGTGGTGCACCACTACCGTGACAAACTGTACTCCTCTCCCTAAATTATCTCTAATTTTTTGTCCCAGTGGTAGCACACCCCCCAGCGTCATACATAAACTCCTCATATAGAGCTAACGGGGGTCCCTCCTTAAACTTATAATCGGTTTAAATATTGAGATTTCTTGTCCTGTGCGATCTGACCCCACCCACAACCTCCACAATTCTACAGTGACCTAGTGTCACACTCTCAATCAGATCAGCACGGATAATATCCAGATTATTGAACCACTTTTGAAGATTTCTCCTAAACTGCATTGTATTAACTGTCAGTGACCAAAAACTCCTACATTATGTCCAACATAGAGACCTCTGTACCAACTGCCTCTAACTTTAGCCTCAGTCAGGATCTGACAGAGAGACAAACGAAACTTAAAAATTGTATGGACAGCTTACTAACAAGGGATATTACCCAAATACAGACTAGTGAAGATTGGGTGAGCGATCTTCAATCACTCAAATTCACCCTCATAAAACAATCGAAAGCCTTTTGGAATAAGGCCACATTCGATAGTTATACCAAACAGAGAATAACACCTAGAGGCCTTCGCCCACGGGTATTCCCCTCATTCGAACTGGCATCCGAAAATTTGAGATCTGAATGGGAACAAACACTTACCAACTGTTCCCTCAAACTCATTAATATCTTAACAAAGCATGAGGAAATTAAATTAGAACAGTATGCAACGGAAATATCAAAACTCAGTACCAAACTGAAAGATTTTGAAGGATTAGAAAAATTTCAGAGAATGTATCAACGGTTTAAAGCTGAAATTGATGGGGTAGAGAGGGAGACTATCAGCCGCAAAAAGTCCAAACTGCAAAGAGATCTACAAGATTTTACGACCAACTCAGTTTATAAATGGAGTCATGGGAACAGGCGAACACAGGATAATCGTAATTCCCATTATACAACATCAGACATTGATTCCTCTGAGAGTGAATCTTCACATGAAAAGCATAATGTACGCAAAACCACACAGGATTTTTTAGGGGCCACCCCCAGAGAGACAAGGGACAGTATAGGAGGTTACCTAGGAAGGTCAGGAGGGGCAAGAAGAAAAAGGGCAAACAGGGAATGGAGAGAGGAATACAGAGAGAACCGACGATACAGGAATTAGAACCTGTTGATCGTCTCCGTATTATCAACCTCACAGACCATATTCTTACCCCTGACCAACTTAATGTCCTTAGTAAAGGACTTTCATTCAGTCCTACCAAGACCTTCAACCGTTTTGATTATGAACGGGACATCAATCTCTTTGGGAGGAAACTCCTCTTGAAGAAACTGTTCAGTAAAAAAGACCAGGAGAATCTGACCAGCTTACCTGTACCATCTGAACCTGGCGCTACCGGTAACAGTCAATCAAAGATCACTGACTTTTTCACCAAAGAGGACTTAAATGCCATCTCCATTTTGGAGGAATTGGCAGAAATAACCTCTGATAACCCGGGTGAACACACCGGCCCAACATTAGGACCACCCCCGAAAAAGAAATCGCAGTTTTACCCAGACTTCAAAATATGCCCACAGGTCAAGACATACATAGACCTAGTAAGCAAAGACCTTGATCTGCTCGAGAAACACAAAATAACCAATATCCCTGGCAACTTATCAAGAGAGGAAAAACAGGCATTAAAAGAGATATCGGAGTGGGATGATACCATCATCAAGCCCTCCGATAAAGGGGGCAATGTGGTACTGTGGAGTCGAAACAAATATGTCCAGGAGCTCGATCGTCAGCTTAAAGATAAATCATGCTATAAAAAGCTGACCTTCAACCCCCTGGAAAAATACTCCAATCAGTACAAAACCATTTTGAAAGATGCAGCAAGTGAGGGCACGATCACTAAATCACAATTGGACTTTCTGACAGTGGATCATCCCAAAGTTCCCACACTGTACCTATTACCGAAGGTACACAAGAACGATAAGAACCCCCCTGGGAGGCCCATCGTCTCAGGGATGGATGGACTCACCGAGAAAGCCAGCAAATTTGTTGACTATTGGCTGCGCAACTATGTCCTGACTTTACCTTCTTATACTCGCGACACTATGGATGTCCTTAATAAGATCCAGGATGTAATCCTCAATGACAACTGCTGGCTGGTGACATGTGATGTGGAGGGATTATACACTAGCATCATACATGAACATGGTATCAATGCAACAAAATATTTCCTGAGTATGGAACAGAATAAGGAATTCAATGACTTTGTAATCCAACTATTGGAATTTATACTCACTAGGAATTTTTTCACTTGCAATGAAAGCATCTACCTCCAGGTACAGGGGACCGCTATGGGTAGTGCCTGTGCACCAACCTATGCGAACCTGTACCTGGGGTGGTGGGAGCGGGAGGTGGTTTTCTGTGAAGACAATGAGCCCTATACCCAGCATGTCCAACTCTGGTTGAGATATATAGATGACTTGCTGATCATCTGGGAGGGTGATAAGGAACTATTCATTAGATTCATCAATATACTCAACCAGAACCAGCTGAACCTCAAGCTTACCTTTGATGTGAGCCAAGACTCGGTGACATTCCTGGATTTGAAACTTTCCATTGAACCTGACGGGCACATATCATCCGACCTTTTCCGCAAAAAGACTGCGACCAATTCCATATTACACCATACAAGTTCGCACTTTCCACCTGTTCTCAAAGGACTCCCCAAAGGAGAGTTCTTGCGAACAAAAAGGAATTGCTCTCAGAACAACACCTACAAGGAACGAGCGGAAGAATTGTCACAACGTTTGGAATGCAGAGGCTATAGCAAGAGAGGTATCAGAAGGGCAGCTAAAGAGGCCGAGAAAATCAACAGAGATCAACTGCTCTTACCAAAAGTAAGAAACACAGAAAAACCGCAAGAAACGATACGATTCATTGGAACCTTCTGTCCAGAGTGGGAGACTATCCAAAGTATCATCAATAAGCACACTAATGTCCTCAGGACTGACCAAGACCTCGATGACATCTTAGGACCTAGAGTCCAAATGAGCTGGAGGCGCTCAAACAACCTGAGGGACATCCTAGTCCAGAGCCACCTAGACAAACCCACCATCACTAGTAAAGTAAAACAAGGTTCTTATAAATGCGGCAGATGCAAGGCATGCCCCCTCATGACCCCTACTTTGGATTACACTGATAAATTCAATAAAACAAGGAAAATTCAAAACCACATCACTTGCTTAACATCTGGAGTTGTGTATAATCTCAAATGCCCCTGTAACAAGAATTATATAGGGAAGACCATTAGACCCCTCAAGCAGAGACTGTTAGAGCACATGTCGAGCATCAGGAATGCCGAAAGAGACAGGAACAACATGAAAACCCTCACACCCATCGCAAGGCACTTCCTAAGACATCACCTTAGCAACCCTATGGAACTACAAGCATATGGTATGATGGAAGTTGACCTGGGTACCAGGAAGGGTGACAGAGACAAGGCATTACTGAAACAAGAAACCAGACTCATCTTCCTCATGGACACCATGGTCCCGAATGGGCTGAATGAGGAAAACAGCTACGCTTGTTACCTGTAGCAACAGAAATTGCTCTAACTCTCTCATTACCACCCTCGACAGAGATATCATTAGCTATTCAAAACAGTCTGATTCCCTGACTAGCTATACTGTCCCTTATTAGGCGACCCACTTCGCCTTAAATCCCCCCTTTTTCTTGTCTATAATATTAATCCCAATTCACATCATCGAGACATTTTCTATTAATCCGACAATACATCGGACCTACCACTATGGACCTGCACTCAGGGGATTATCCATAAGAAGCTGTCATCCTCATGCTCACTACCCCCACAGGCTGAAATCAGCCCTTATATCCCAGAAGCCATTCTGGCGACCCCTATACTTTTAACTCAACACCTCTCCCCAGGTCACCTACCCTGATATCGTAATAGAATTTATTACGACGATCACATCTCACTTGGACTAGGACCCTATGGTCATCCATCATTATCACTTATGTCGCCTTCCCTCCCCTCCCTCCCCACTTCACAGTTATTTTTTTACCACAAGTTTTTTGATATGCTGTGACATTATGCACCTTTCATCACACCTCTTCCTTTTTGGGCATTCCTGGAGGCCACTCCACTTGGTGGCACTAAATACTTACCCTTTATACTTACCTTGGGACGCACATCCCATTACATTAGGACCCCATTCTTCTTTTTTCCCCCCCACAACAATCTGAGCACTTGCCTGGATACCTACCATCACGAACTTAGATTCGAGTTTTGCACTATTTCTATCAATTATTGACACGGACCTGATACCCGGGTTTAGGTCAACTTAAACCTGCACTTGCGTTCGCAAATCTAACAAAAAATTCAACAAACTCCAGACAGTCTTATTAAATCTGGATACTAACATTGAGCTACACGTTACTTACCAGATGATGCCGGACCTCCTGGGGTCTGGGATTGGGTGCCGACCGGCTGGACGCCCATCGCCTCTCAGTCGGACCGATTACCCACAAATAAAACATGGCAATGTGAAATGCAACTTATGGGGACAATATTACATGACTACCAAAAAAGGGGGTAACCAACCTAAAACATTTCCCAGTCAGGAACTGACACCCGATACCGACACAGTTATGTCAGCAGTGGTCTTGATTATGACCCTATTGACTGTCAGACTTTCCAGCTGGGAACCGACACCATAGCGTCACTTGAGGACGCTTTAATTTTATTTATTTTTTTACCCCGGTAAACCTAAGAACACGCCGACGACTTGCCAATCGACATATAAAATGTCTACACACAGTTCTAGGGTTGATTGCTTAGAATGCCGGCTTATCAATTGACATAAAGTATACCCATCTACAGGCATGACACTTAGCGATGACATCCCTGTTTATCCTGGCTCACTACGATTATCAACATGGCCATGTTGACACGATTTACATTGGTATTAAATGACGAGGTATAAGGGAGAGCTCTCTCTTCAAACTAAATCACTACACACAGTTTTTGGTTTTGATTTTAATTAAAAAATGTGAAGCAATAACAATATAAGTGTTCACTGCTCAGGAACTGACACCCGATACCGACACAGTTATGTCAGCAGTGGTCTTGATTATGACCCTATTGACTGTCAGACTTTCCAGCTAGGAACCGACACCATAGCGTCACTTGAGGACGCTTTAACTTAATTAGTTTTTTTACCCCGGTAAAACTAAGAACACGCCGACGACTTGCCAATCGACATATAAAATGTCTACACACAGTTCCAGGGTTGATTGCTTAGAATGCCGGCTTATCAATTGACATAAAGTATACCCATCTACAGGCATGACACTTAGCGATGACATCCCTGATTATCCTGGCTCACTACGATTATCAACATGTCCATGTTGACATAATTTACATTGGTATTAAATGACGAGGTATAAGGGAGAGCTCTCTCTTCAAACTAAATCACTACACACAGTTTTTGGTTTTGATTTTAATTAAAAAATGTGAAGCAATAACAATATAAGTGTTCACTGCTCAGGAACTGACACCCGATACCGACACAGTTATGTCAGCAGTGGTCTTGATTATGACCCTATTGACTGTCAGACTTTCCAGCTAGGAACCGACACCATAGCGTCACTTGAGGACGCTTTAACTTAATTTGTTTTTTTACCCCGGTAAAACTAAGAACGCGCCGACGACTTGCCAATCGACATATAAAATGTCTACACACAGTTCCAGGGTTGATTGCTTAGAATGCCGGCTTATCAATTGACATAAAGTATACCCATCTACAGGCATGACACTTAGCGATGACATCCCTGATTATCCTGGCTCACTACGATTATCAACATGTCCATGTTGACACAATTTACATTGGTATTAAATGACGAGGTATAAGGGAGAGCTCTCTCTTCAAACTAAATCACTACACACAGTTTTTGGTTTTGATTTTAATTAAAAAATGTGAAGCAATAACAATATAAGTGTTCACTGCTCAGGAACTGACACCCGATACCGACACAGTTATGTCAGCAGTGGTCTTGATTATGACCCTATTGACTGTCAGACTTTCCAGCTAGGAACCGACACCAAAGCGTCACTTGAGGACGCTTTAACTTAATTTGTTTTTTTACCCCGGTAAAACTAAGAACACGCCGACGACTTGCCAATCGACATATAAAATGTCTACACACAGTTCCAGGGTTGATTGCTTAGAATGCCGGCTTATCAATTGACATAAAGTATACCCATCTACAGGCATGACACTTAGCGATGACATCCCTGATTATCCTGGCTCACTACGATTATCAACATGTCCATGTTGACACGATTTACATTGGTATTAAATGACGAGGTATAAGGGAGAGCTCTCTCTTCAAACTAAATCACTACACACAGTTTTTGGTTTTGATTTTAATTAAAAAATGTGAAGCAATAACAATATAAGCGTTCACTGCTACTTTAATCTTGTGAACCAGACATCCATACTAGGCAATCTCTTACCCATGCAATATGCTAATAAGAAAGGCGGGGTACCTGATTGAACAAGAGCGCTTATTGGCACATGTATGAAACTTCCCCTATTTAAACTGACCAGTTACCACAATGCAGGTTGCCCTGAAGAAGACCTGCGAAGCGTACGCCGGCCACCATAGCTGTGCGGACGCTCCCTTAGCCTCCTTATCACTGTCTGCCTTATTAGTCCTTTTAAGGACTCTAATGTTTAGCTTAAAAATTTTTTTCTGTCTGCCCGCAGCGTTGCCTCAGTGTTTGTATTAGAGCGTAGCCAGCCGCCCCGTGAGAACCGCACCAAATCACAGGGTTTACCCGTATGGTCGGTGTCAGCGCATAAGAGGGCTTAGCGGCACGCTCATACTTACTACTGGCCACCGTATATACGGTTCAATTTTATGTGTACATGTTCGGTGTTTTCATTTGATACTAGTAGACCTGAGCAGCCGGATAGAGAACTTCACACAACCCCGATGCCAAGTGCAGGGTGTGGAAGCTCCATACGGTTTTAACTGCCCAATTTTTCTATATTTGACCATCGCCTATACTGCACAACCTCTCCATGTTGGTAGTTAAGCTATTCATATCCAGTAGCTGACCTGTCCAATCCTATACTCGTGGCACACACCAGGCGATTTCTGCCTATTGCCCAATTCCAATTGTTATACAGGTCCTACCATCCCCCGGCCTATTAACAACCTTACCTAGCCAGCTGCCCCCAGGTTAATTGCATCCTTTTGCAACACTGATTACAGCCATCAGGAGGGCACAGCGGCAAGCTTGTATTTGTATTTGAAATTACACTCGAATCTTGCTAACTTTACTATACTGTGAACCGCCGATTAGAGAACCAACCGCAAATTCACTGCGGATTATTGATTATAGAGTTCCATACGTCACACCCTTAGTAAAAATCTTTGGCGATTGGTCATATATGGGCTTCTCAATTAAACACAGTCACTTGGTCTACAGATTATGAACTGATTTTTGTCACCTCTTGTACTAGATAAGCAGCACATATTAGGCACTTTTGCCCGCTGCACATTATCTAGCCTATATTATTCTCAGTCCTCACTCCAGCATATGACTGGCGGACAAAATTTGCTATTCCATGCTATATCTTAGACAACGGTTCTTTTTATTAAAAATTGTTTCAAACACACGAACATTTGTACACGGCAAAACTGTGACATGACAGAATAAACCCACAGACAGAATTGATTACATTAAATGAGTACATCCCCCTGGTGTCAATAGGCAGTAGCCGACACACAGGAGAGAGACGCCTCAAAATTGTGATAAAAGGAATTAAGTGCTAAGGGACGCCGCATGAGCCCTAGTTTTTAATTTAGCACTATTTTGTTCACTTGTCCTTGTTATTTGTTATATGTTGTCTGTCATATTTCGCAGCATCCTCTATTTTTATATGATGATTTAATAAAAGTTACTTTTTAAGTCGTCCTCATTTACTGTGGTGCACCACTACCGTGACAAACTGTACTCCTCTCCCTAAATTATCTCTAATTTTTTGTCCCAGTGGTAGCACACCCCCCAGCGTCATACATAAACTCCTCATATAGAGCTAACGGGGGTCCCTCCTTAAACTTATAATCGGTTTAAATATTGAGATTTCTTGTCCTGTGCGATCTGACCCCACCCACAACCTCCACAATTCTACAGTGACCTAGTGTCACACTCTCAATCAGATCAGCACGGATAATATCCAGATTATTGAACCACTTTTGAAGATTTCTCCTAAACTGCATTGTATTAACTGTCAGTGACCAAAAACTCCTACATTATGTCCAACATAGAGACCTCTGTACCAACTGCCTCTAACTTTAGCCTCAGTCAGGATCTGACAGAGAGACAAACGAAACTTAAAAATTGTATGGACAGCTTACTAACAAGGGATATTACCCAAATACAGACTAGTGAAGATTGGGTGAGCGATCTTCAATCACTCAAATTCACCCTCATAAAACAATCGAAAGCCTTTTGGAATAAGGCCACATTCGATAGTTATACCAAACAGAGAATAACACCTAGAGGCCTTCGCCCACGGGTATTCCCCTCATTCGAACTGGCATCCGAAAATTTGAGATCTGAATGGGAACAAACACTTACCAACTGTTCCCTCAAACTCATTAATATCTTAACAAAGCATGAGGAAATTAAATTAGAACAGTATGCAACGGAAATATCAAAACTCAGTACCAAACTGAAAGATTTTGAAGGATTAGAAAAATTTCAGAGAATGTATCAACGGTTTAAAGCTGAAATTGATGGGGTAGAGAGGGAGACTATCAGCCGCAAAAAGTCCAAACTGCAAAGAGATCTACAAGATTTTACGACCAACTCAGTTTATAAATGGAGTCATGGGAACAGGCGAACACAGGATAATCGTAATTCCCATTATACAACATCAGACATTGATTCCTCTGAGAGTGAATCTTCACATGAAAAGCATAATGTACGCAAAACCACACAGGATTTTTTAGGGGCCACCCCCAGAGAGACAAGGGACAGTATAGGAGGTTACCTAGGAAGGTCAGGAGGGGCAAGAAGAAAAAGGGCAAACAGGGAATGGAGAGAGGAATACAGAGAGAACCGACGATACAGGAATTAGAACCTGTTGATCGTCTCCGTATTATCAACCTCACAGACCATATTCTTACCCCTGACCAACTTAATGTCCTTAGTAAAGGACTTTCATTCAGTCCTACCAAGACCTTCAACCGTTTTGATTATGAACGGGACATCAATCTCTTTGGGAGGAAACTCCTCTTGAAGAAACTGTTCAGTAAAAAAGACCAGGAGAATCTGACCAGCTTACCTGTACCATCTGAACCTGGCGCTACCGGTAACAGTCAATCAAAGATCACTGACTTTTTCACCAAAGAGGACTTAAATGCCATCTCCATTTTGGAGGAATTGGCAGAAATAACCTCTGATAACCCGGGTGAACACACCGGCCCAACATTAGGACCACCCCCGAAAAAGAAATCGCAGTTTTACCCAGACTTCAAAATATGCCCACAGGTCAAGACATACATAGACCTAGTAAGCAAAGACCTTGATCTGCTCGAGAAACACAAAATAACCAATATCCCTGGCAACTTATCAAGAGAGGAAAAACAGGCATTAAAAGAGATATCGGAGTGGGATGATACCATCATCAAGCCCTCCGATAAAGGGGGCAATGTGGTACTGTGGAGTCGAAACAAATATGTCCAGGAGCTCGATCGTCAGCTTAAAGATAAATCATGCTATAAAAAGCTGACCTTCAACCCCCTGGAAAAATACTCCAATCAGTACAAAACCATTTTGAAAGATGCAGCAAGTGAGGGCACGATCACTAAATCACAATTGGACTTTCTGACAGTGGATCATCCCAAAGTTCCCACACTGTACCTATTACCGAAGGTACACAAGAACGATAAGAACCCCCCTGGGAGGCCCATCGTCTCAGGGATGGATGGACTCACCGAGAAAGCCAGCAAATTTGTTGACTATTGGCTGCGCAACTATGTCCTGACTTTACCTTCTTATACTCGCGACACTATGGATGTCCTTAATAAGATCCAGGATGTAATCCTCAATGACAACTGCTGGCTGGTGACATGTGATGTGGAGGGATTATACACTAGCATCATACATGAACATGGTATCAATGCAACAAAATATTTCCTGAGTATGGAACAGAATAAGGAATTCAATGACTTTGTAATCCAACTATTGGAATTTATACTCACTAGGAATTTTTTCACTTGCAATGAAAGCATCTACCTCCAGGTACAGGGGACCGCTATGGGTAGTGCCTGTGCACCAACCTATGCGAACCTGTACCTGGGGTGGTGGGAGCGGGAGGTGGTTTTCTGTGAAGACAATGAGCCCTATACCCAGCATGTCCAACTCTGGTTGAGATATATAGATGACTTGCTGATCATCTGGGAGGGTGATAAGGAACTATTCATTAGATTCATCAATATACTCAACCAGAACCAGCTGAACCTCAAGCTTACCTTTGATGTGAGCCAAGACTCGGTGACATTCCTGGATTTGAAACTTTCCATTGAACCTGACGGGCACATATCATCCGACCTTTTCCGCAAAAAGACTGCGACCAATTCCATATTACACCATACAAGTTCGCACTTTCCACCTGTTCTCAAAGGACTCCCCAAAGGAGAGTTCTTGCGAACAAAAAGGAATTGCTCTCAGAACAACACCTACAAGGAACGAGCGGAAGAATTGTCACAACGTTTGGAATGCAGAGGCTATAGCAAGAGAGGTATCAGAAGGGCAGCTAAAGAGGCCGAGAAAATCAACAGAGATCAACTGCTCTTACCAAAAGTAAGAAACACAGAAAAACCGCAAGAAACGATACGATTCATTGGAACCTTCTGTCCAGAGTGGGAGACTATCCAAAGTATCATCAATAAGCACACTAATGTCCTCAGGACTGACCAAGACCTCGATGACATCTTAGGACCTAGAGTCCAAATGAGCTGGAGGCGCTCAAACAACCTGAGGGACATCCTAGTCCAGAGCCACCTAGACAAACCCACCATCACTAGTAAAGTAAAACAAGGTTCTTATAAATGCGGCAGATGCAAGGCATGCCCCCTCATGACCCCTACTTTGGATTACACTGATAAATTCAATAAAACAAGGAAAATTCAAAACCACATCACTTGCTTAACATCTGGAGTTGTGTATAATCTCAAATGCCCCTGTAACAAGAATTATATAGGGAAGACCATTAGACCCCTCAAGCAGAGACTGTTAGAGCACATGTCGAGCATCAGGAATGCCGAAAGAGACAGGAACAACATGAAAACCCTCACACCCATCGCAAGGCACTTCCTAAGACATCACCTTAGCAACCCTATGGAACTACAAGCATATGGTATGATGGAAGTTGACCTGGGTACCAGGAAGGGTGACAGAGACAAGGCATTACTGAAACAAGAAACCAGACTCATCTTCCTCATGGACACCATGGTCCCGAATGGGCTGAATGAGGAAAACAGCTACGCTTGTTACCTGTAGCAACAGAAATTGCTCTAACTCTCTCATTACCACCCTCGACAGAGATATCATTAGCTATTCAAAACAGTCTGATTCCCTGACTAGCTATACTGTCCCTTATTAGGCGACCCACTTCGCCTTAAATCCCCCCTTTTTCTTGTCTATAATATTAATCCCAATTCACATCATCGAGACATTTTCTATTAATCCGACAATACATCGGACCTACCACTATGGACCTGCACTCAGGGGATTATCCATAAGAAGCTGTCATCCTCATGCTCACTACCCCCACAGGCTGAAATCAGCCCTTATATCCCAGAAGCCATTCTGGCGACCCCTATACTTTTAACTCAACACCTCTCCCCAGGTCACCTACCCTGATATCGTAATAGAATTTATTACGACGATCACATCTCACTTGGACTAGGACCCTATGGTCATCCATCATTATCACTTATGTCGCCTTCCCTCCCCTCCCTCCCCACTTCACAGTTATTTTTTTACCACAAGTTTTTTGATATGCTGTGACATTATGCACCTTTCATCACACCTCTTCCTTTTTGGGCATTCCTGGAGGCCACTCCACTTGGTGGCACTAAATACTTACCCTTTATACTTACCTTGGGACGCACATCCCATTACATTAGGACCCCATTCTTCTTTTTTCCCCCCCACAACAATCTGAGCACTTGCCTGGATACCTACCATCACGAACTTAGATTCGAGTTTTGCACTATTTCTATCAATTATTGACACGGACCTGATACCCGGGTTTAGGTCAACTTAAACCTGCACTTGCGTTCGCAAATCTAACAAAAAATTCAACAAACTCCAGACAGTCTTATTAAATCTGGATACTAACATTGAGCTACACGTTACTTACCAGATGATGCCGGACCTCCTGGGGTCTGGGATTGGGTGCCGACCGGCTGGACGCCCATCGCCTCTCAGTCGGACCGATTACCCACAAATAAAACATGGCAATGTGAAATGCAACTTATGGGGACAATATTACATGACTACCAAAAAAGGGGGTAACCAACCTAAAACATTTCCCAGTCAGGAACTGACACCCGATACCGACACAGTTATGTCAGCAGTGGTCTTGATTATGACCCTATTGACTGTCAGACTTTCCAGCTGGGAACCGACACCATAGCGTCACTTGAGGACGCTTTAATTTTATTTATTTTTTTACCCCGGTAAACCTAAGAACACGCCGACGACTTGCCAATCGACATATAAAATGTCTACACACAGTTCTAGGGTTGATTGCTTAGAATGCCGGCTTATCAATTGACATAAAGTATACCCATCTACAGGCATGACACTTAGCGATGACATCCCTGTTTATCCTGGCTCACTACGATTATCAACATGGCCATGTTGACACGATTTACATTGGTATTAAATGACGAGGTATAAGGGAGAGCTCTCTCTTCAAACTAAATCACTACACACAGTTTTTGGTTTTGATTTTAATTAAAAAATGTGAAGCAATAACAATATAAGTGTTCACTGCTCAGGAACTGACACCCGATACCGACACAGTTATGTCAGCAGTGGTCTTGATTATGACCCTATTGACTGTCAGACTTTCCAGCTAGGAACCGACACCATAGCGTCACTTGAGGACGCTTTAACTTAATTAGTTTTTTTACCCCGGTAAAACTAAGAACACGCCGACGACTTGCCAATCGACATATAAAATGTCTACACACAGTTCCAGGGTTGATTGCTTAGAATGCCGGCTTATCAATTGACATAAAGTATACCCATCTACAGGCATGACACTTAGCGATGACATCCCTGATTATCCTGGCTCACTACGATTATCAACATGTCCATGTTGACATAATTTACATTGGTATTAAATGACGAGGTATAAGGGAGAGCTCTCTCTTCAAACTAAATCACTACACACAGTTTTTGGTTTTGATTTTAATTAAAAAATGTGAAGCAATAACAATATAAGTGTTCACTGCTCAGGAACTGACACCCGATACCGACACAGTTATGTCAGCAGTGGTCTTGATTATGACCCTATTGACTGTCAGACTTTCCAGCTAGGAACCGACACCATAGCGTCACTTGAGGACGCTTTAACTTAATTTGTTTTTTTACCCCGGTAAAACTAAGAACGCGCCGACGACTTGCCAATCGACATATAAAATGTCTACACACAGTTCCAGGGTTGATTGCTTAGAATGCCGGCTTATCAATTGACATAAAGTATACCCATCTACAGGCATGACACTTAGCGATGACATCCCTGATTATCCTGGCTCACTACGATTATCAACATGTCCATGTTGACACAATTTACATTGGTATTAAATGACGAGGTATAAGGGAGAGCTCTCTCTTCAAACTAAATCACTACACACAGTTTTTGGTTTTGATTTTAATTAAAAAATGTGAAGCAATAACAATATAAGTGTTCACTGCTCAGGAACTGACACCCGATACCGACACAGTTATGTCAGCAGTGGTCTTGATTATGACCCTATTGACTGTCAGACTTTCCAGCTAGGAACCGACACCAAAGCGTCACTTGAGGACGCTTTAACTTAATTTGTTTTTTTACCCCGGTAAAACTAAGAACACGCCGACGACTTGCCAATCGACATATAAAATGTCTACACACAGTTCCAGGGTTGATTGCTTAGAATGCCGGCTTATCAATTGACATAAAGTATACCCATCTACAGGCATGACACTTAGCGATGACATCCCTGATTATCCTGGCTCACTACGATTATCAACATGTCCATGTTGACACGATTTACATTGGTATTAAATGACGAGGTATAAGGGAGAGCTCTCTCTTCAAACTAAATCACTACACACAGTTTTTGGTTTTGATTTTAATTAAAAAATGTGAAGCAATAACAATATAAGCGTTCACTGCTACTTTAATCTTGTGAACCAGACATCCATACTAGGCAATCTCTTACCCATGCAATATGCTAATAAGAAAGGCGGGGTACCTGATTGAACAAGAGCGCTTATTGGCACATGTATGAAACTTCCCCTATTTAAACTGACCAGTTACCACAATGCAGGTTGCCCTGAAGAAGACCTGCGAAGCGTACGCCGGCCACCATAGCTGTGCGGACGCTCCCTTAGCCTCCTTATCACTGTCTGCCTTATTAGTCCTTTTAAGGACTCTAATGTTTAGCTTAAAAATTTTTTTCTGTCTGCCCGCAGCGTTGCCTCAGTGTTTGTATTAGAGCGTAGCCAGCCGCCCCGTGAGAACCGCACCAAATCACAGGGTTTACCCGTATGGTCGGTGTCAGCGCATAAGAGGGCTTAGCGGCACGCTCATACTTACTACTGGCCACCGTATATACGGTTCAATTTTATGTGTACATGTTCGGTGTTTTCATTTGATACTAGTAGACCTGAGCAGCCGGATAGAGAACTTCACACAACCCCGATGCCAAGTGCAGGGTGTGGAAGCTCCATACGGTTTTAACTGCCCAATTTTTCTATATTTGACCATCGCCTATACTGCACAACCTCTCCATGTTGGTAGTTAAGCTATTCATATCCAGTAGCTGACCTGTCCAATCCTATACTCGTGGCACACACCAGGCGATTTCTGCCTATTGCCCAATTCCAATTGTTATACAGGTCCTACCATCCCCCGGCCTATTAACAACCTTACCTAGCCAGCTGCCCCCAGGTTAATTGCATCCTTTTGCAACACTGATTACAGCCATCAGGAGGGCACAGCGGCAAGCTTGTATTTGTATTTGAAATTACACTCGAATCTTGCTAACTTTACTATACTGTGAACCGCCGATTAGAGAACCAACCGCAAATTCACTGCGGATTATTGATTATAGAGTTCCATACGTCACACCCTTAGTAAAAATCTTTGGCGATTGGTCATATATGGGCTTCTCAATTAAACACAGTCACTTGGTCTACAGATTATGAACTGATTTTTGTCACCTCTTGTACTAGATAAGCAGCACATATTAGGCACTTTTGCCCGCTGCACATTATCTAGCCTATATTATTCTCAGTCCTCACTCCAGCATATGACTGGCGGACAAAATTTGCTATTCCATGCTATATCTTAGACAACGGTTCTTTTTATTAAAAATTGTTTCAAACACACGAACATTTGTACACGGCAAAACTGTGACATGACAGAATAAACCCACAGACAGAATTGATTACATTAAATGAGTACATCCCCCTGGTGTCAATAGGCAGTAGCCGACACACAGGAGAGAGACGCCTCAAAATTGTGATAAAAGGAATTAAGTGCTAAGGGACGCCGCATGAGCCCTAGTTTTTAATTTAGCACTATTTTGTTCACTTGTCCTTGTTATTTGTTATATGTTGTCTGTCATATTTCGCAGCATCCTCTATTTTTATATGATGATTTAATAAAAGTTACTTTTTAAGTCGTCCTCATTTACTGTGGTGCACCACTACCGTGACAAACTGTACTCCTCTCCCTAAATTATCTCTAATTTTTTGTCCCAGTGGTAGCACACCCCCCAGCGTCATACATAAACTCCTCATATAGAGCTAACGGGGGTCCCTCCTTAAACTTATAATCGGTTTAAATATTGAGATTTCTTGTCCTGTGCGATCTGACCCCACCCACAACCTCCACAATTCTACAGTGACCTAGTGTCACACTCTCAATCAGATCAGCACGGATAATATCCAGATTATTGAACCACTTTTGAAGATTTCTCCTAAACTGCATTGTATTAACTGTCAGTGACCAAAAACTCCTACATTATGTCCAACATAGAGACCTCTGTACCAACTGCCTCTAACTTTAGCCTCAGTCAGGATCTGACAGAGAGACAAACGAAACTTAAAAATTGTATGGACAGCTTACTAACAAGGGATATTACCCAAATACAGACTAGTGAAGATTGGGTGAGCGATCTTCAATCACTCAAATTCACCCTCATAAAACAATCGAAAGCCTTTTGGAATAAGGCCACATTCGATAGTTATACCAAACAGAGAATAACACCTAGAGGCCTTCGCCCACGGGTATTCCCCTCATTCGAACTGGCATCCGAAAATTTGAGATCTGAATGGGAACAAACACTTACCAACTGTTCCCTCAAACTCATTAATATCTTAACAAAGCATGAGGAAATTAAATTAGAACAGTATGCAACGGAAATATCAAAACTCAGTACCAAACTGAAAGATTTTGAAGGATTAGAAAAATTTCAGAGAATGTATCAACGGTTTAAAGCTGAAATTGATGGGGTAGAGAGGGAGACTATCAGCCGCAAAAAGTCCAAACTGCAAAGAGATCTACAAGATTTTACGACCAACTCAGTTTATAAATGGAGTCATGGGAACAGGCGAACACAGGATAATCGTAATTCCCATTATACAACATCAGACATTGATTCCTCTGAGAGTGAATCTTCACATGAAAAGCATAATGTACGCAAAACCACACAGGATTTTTTAGGGGCCACCCCCAGAGAGACAAGGGACAGTATAGGAGGTTACCTAGGAAGGTCAGGAGGGGCAAGAAGAAAAAGGGCAAACAGGGAATGGAGAGAGGAATACAGAGAGAACCGACGATACAGGAATTAGAACCTGTTGATCGTCTCCGTATTATCAACCTCACAGACCATATTCTTACCCCTGACCAACTTAATGTCCTTAGTAAAGGACTTTCATTCAGTCCTACCAAGACCTTCAACCGTTTTGATTATGAACGGGACATCAATCTCTTTGGGAGGAAACTCCTCTTGAAGAAACTGTTCAGTAAAAAAGACCAGGAGAATCTGACCAGCTTACCTGTACCATCTGAACCTGGCGCTACCGGTAACAGTCAATCAAAGATCACTGACTTTTTCACCAAAGAGGACTTAAATGCCATCTCCATTTTGGAGGAATTGGCAGAAATAACCTCTGATAACCCGGGTGAACACACCGGCCCAACATTAGGACCACCCCCGAAAAAGAAATCGCAGTTTTACCCAGACTTCAAAATATGCCCACAGGTCAAGACATACATAGACCTAGTAAGCAAAGACCTTGATCTGCTCGAGAAACACAAAATAACCAATATCCCTGGCAACTTATCAAGAGAGGAAAAACAGGCATTAAAAGAGATATCGGAGTGGGATGATACCATCATCAAGCCCTCCGATAAAGGGGGCAATGTGGTACTGTGGAGTCGAAACAAATATGTCCAGGAGCTCGATCGTCAGCTTAAAGATAAATCATGCTATAAAAAGCTGACCTTCAACCCCCTGGAAAAATACTCCAATCAGTACAAAACCATTTTGAAAGATGCAGCAAGTGAGGGCACGATCACTAAATCACAATTGGACTTTCTGACAGTGGATCATCCCAAAGTTCCCACACTGTACCTATTACCGAAGGTACACAAGAACGATAAGAACCCCCCTGGGAGGCCCATCGTCTCAGGGATGGATGGACTCACCGAGAAAGCCAGCAAATTTGTTGACTATTGGCTGCGCAACTATGTCCTGACTTTACCTTCTTATACTCGCGACACTATGGATGTCCTTAATAAGATCCAGGATGTAATCCTCAATGACAACTGCTGGCTGGTGACATGTGATGTGGAGGGATTATACACTAGCATCATACATGAACATGGTATCAATGCAACAAAATATTTCCTGAGTATGGAACAGAATAAGGAATTCAATGACTTTGTAATCCAACTATTGGAATTTATACTCACTAGGAATTTTTTCACTTGCAATGAAAGCATCTACCTCCAGGTACAGGGGACCGCTATGGGTAGTGCCTGTGCACCAACCTATGCGAACCTGTACCTGGGGTGGTGGGAGCGGGAGGTGGTTTTCTGTGAAGACAATGAGCCCTATACCCAGCATGTCCAACTCTGGTTGAGATATATAGATGACTTGCTGATCATCTGGGAGGGTGATAAGGAACTATTCATTAGATTCATCAATATACTCAACCAGAACCAGCTGAACCTCAAGCTTACCTTTGATGTGAGCCAAGACTCGGTGACATTCCTGGATTTGAAACTTTCCATTGAACCTGACGGGCACATATCATCCGACCTTTTCCGCAAAAAGACTGCGACCAATTCCATATTACACCATACAAGTTCGCACTTTCCACCTGTTCTCAAAGGACTCCCCAAAGGAGAGTTCTTGCGAACAAAAAGGAATTGCTCTCAGAACAACACCTACAAGGAACGAGCGGAAGAATTGTCACAACGTTTGGAATGCAGAGGCTATAGCAAGAGAGGTATCAGAAGGGCAGCTAAAGAGGCCGAGAAAATCAACAGAGATCAACTGCTCTTACCAAAAGTAAGAAACACAGAAAAACCGCAAGAAACGATACGATTCATTGGAACCTTCTGTCCAGAGTGGGAGACTATCCAAAGTATCATCAATAAGCACACTAATGTCCTCAGGACTGACCAAGACCTCGATGACATCTTAGGACCTAGAGTCCAAATGAGCTGGAGGCGCTCAAACAACCTGAGGGACATCCTAGTCCAGAGCCACCTAGACAAACCCACCATCACTAGTAAAGTAAAACAAGGTTCTTATAAATGCGGCAGATGCAAGGCATGCCCCCTCATGACCCCTACTTTGGATTACACTGATAAATTCAATAAAACAAGGAAAATTCAAAACCACATCACTTGCTTAACATCTGGAGTTGTGTATAATCTCAAATGCCCCTGTAACAAGAATTATATAGGGAAGACCATTAGACCCCTCAAGCAGAGACTGTTAGAGCACATGTCGAGCATCAGGAATGCCGAAAGAGACAGGAACAACATGAAAACCCTCACACCCATCGCAAGGCACTTCCTAAGACATCACCTTAGCAACCCTATGGAACTACAAGCATATGGTATGATGGAAGTTGACCTGGGTACCAGGAAGGGTGACAGAGACAAGGCATTACTGAAACAAGAAACCAGACTCATCTTCCTCATGGACACCATGGTCCCGAATGGGCTGAATGAGGAAAACAGCTACGCTTGTTACCTGTAGCAACAGAAATTGCTCTAACTCTCTCATTACCACCCTCGACAGAGATATCATTAGCTATTCAAAACAGTCTGATTCCCTGACTAGCTATACTGTCCCTTATTAGGCGACCCACTTCGCCTTAAATCCCCCCTTTTTCTTGTCTATAATATTAATCCCAATTCACATCATCGAGACATTTTCTAATAATCCGACAATACATCGGACCTACCACTATGGACCTGCACTCAGGGGATTATCCATAAGAAGCTGTCATCCTCATGCTCACTACCCCCACAGGCTGAAATCAGCCCTTATATCCCAGAAGCCATTCTGGCGACCCCTATACTTTTAACTCAACACCTCTCCCCAGGTCACCTACCCTGATATCGTAATAGAATTTATTACGACGATCACATCTCACTTGGACTAGGACCCTATGGTCATCCATCATTATCACTTATGTCGCCTTCCCTCCCCTCCCTCCCCACTTCACAGTTATTTTTTTACCACAAGTTTTTTGATATGCTGTGACATTATGCACCTTTCATCACACCTCTTCCTTTTTGGGCATTCCTGGAGGCCACTCCACTTGGTGGCACTAAATACTTACCCTTTATACTTACCTTGGGACGCACATCCCATTACATTAGGACCCCATTCTTCTTTTTTCCCCCCCACAACAATCTGAGCACTTGCCTGGATACCTACCATCACGAACTTAGATTCGAGTTTTGCACTATTTCTATCAATTATTGACACGGACCTGATACCCGGGTTTAGGTCAACTTAAACCTGCACTTGCGTTCGCAAATCTAACAAAAAATTCAACAAACTCCAGACAGTCTTATTAAATCTGGATACTAACATTGAGCTACACGTTACTTACCAGATGATGCCGGACCTCCTGGGGTCTGGGATTGGGTGCCGACCGGCTGGACGCCCATCGCCTCTCAGTCGGACCGATTACCCACAAATAAAACATGGCAATGTGAAATGCAACTTATGGGGACAATATTACATGACTACCAAAAAAGGGGGTAACCAACCTAAAACATTTCCCAGTCAGGAACTGACACCCGATACCGACACAGTTATGTCAGCAGTGGTCTTGATTATGACCCTATTGACTGTCAGACTTTCCAGCTGGGAACCGACACCATAGCGTCACTTGAGGACGCTTTAATTTTATTTATTTTTTTACCCCGGTAAACCTAAGAACACGCCGACGACTTGCCAATCGACATATAAAATGTCTACACACAGTTCTAGGGTTGATTGCTTAGAATGCCGGCTTATCAATTGACATAAAGTATACCCATCTACAGGCATGACACTTAGCGATGACATCCCTGTTTATCCTGGCTCACTACGATTATCAACATGGCCATGTTGACATGATTTACATTGGTATTAAATGACGAGGTATAAGGGAGAGCTCTCTCTTCAAACTAAATCACTACACACAGTTTTTGGTTTTGATTTTAATTAAAAAATGTGAAGCAATAACAATATAAGTGTTCACTGCTCAGGAACTGACACCCGATACCGACACAGTTATGTCA
>NW_028142635.1:0-43998 GCF_055691185.1 Crinia signifera
TGCAAAGCATTTGGAAAAAATGTCAACGCGGTTTTCTCTAAGGCGGAATAAGCTGGGGCCGATTTTTCAACGTTATCTTGTTCACACAATGCCTACAAGTCTAAATCTGCATTTTCAGCCTTCTAGCTCTTTTCGTTAAGGAGATATTGCAAAGCATTTGGAAAAAATGTCAACGCGGTTTTCTCTAAGGCGGAATGAGCTGGGGCCGATTTTTCAACGTTATCTTGTTCACACAATGCCTACAAGTCTAAATCTGCATTTTCAGCCTTCTAGCTCTTTTCGTTAAGGAGATATTGCAAGGCATTTGGAAAAAATGTCAACGCGGTTTTCTCTAAGGCGGAATAAGCTGGGGCCGATTTTTCAACGCTATCTTGTTCACACAATGCCTACAAGTCTAAATCTGCATTTTCAGCCTTCTAGCTCTTTTCGTTAAGGAGATATTGCAAAGCATTTGGAAAAAATGTCAACGCGGTTTTCTCTAAGGCGGAATAAGCTGGGGCCGATTTTTCAACGTTATCTTGTTCACACAATGCCTACAAGTCTAAATCTGCATTTTCAGCCTTCTAGCTCTTTTCGTTAAGGAGATATTGCAAAGCATTTGGAAAAAATGTCAACGCGGTTTTCTCTAAGGCGGAATAAGCTGGGGCCGATTTTTCAACGTTATCTTGTTCACACAATGCCTACAAGTCTAAATCTGCATTTTCAGCCTTCCAGCTCTTTTCGTTAAGGAGATATTGCAAAGCATTTGGAAAAAATGTCAACGCGGTTTTCTCTAAGGCGGAATGAGCTGGGGCCGATTTTTCAACGTTATCTTGTTCACACAATGCCTACAAGTCTAAATCTGCATTTTCAGCCTTCTAGCTCTTTTCGTTAAGGAGATATTGCAAGGCATTTGGAAAAAATGTCAACGCGGTTTTCTCTAAGGCGGAATAAGCTGGGGCCGATTTTTCAACGTTATCTTGTTCACACAATGCCTACAAGTCTAAATCTGCATTTTTAGCCTTCCAGCTCTTTTCGTTAAGGAGATATTGCAAAGCATTTGGAAAAAATGTCAACGCGGTTTTCTCTAAGGCGGAATAAGCTGGGGCCGATTTTTCAACGTTATCTTGTTCACACAATGCCTACAAGTCTAAATCTGCATTTTCAGCCTTCCAGCTCTTTTCGTTAAGGAGATATTGCAAGGCATTTGGAAAAAATGTCAACGCGGTTTTCTCTAAGGCGGAATAAGCTGGGGCCGATTTTTCAACGTTATCTTGTTCACACAATGCCTACAAGTCTAAATCTGCATTTTTAGCCTTCCAGCTCTTTTCGTTAAGGAGATATTGCAAAGCATTTGGAAAAAATGTCAACGCGGTTTTCTCTAAGGCGGAATAAGCTGGGGCCGATTTTTCAACGTTATCTTGTTCACACAATGCCTACAAGTCTAAATCTGCATTTTCAGCTTTCTAGCTCTTTTCGTTAAGGAGATATTGCAAAGCATTTGGAAAAAATGTCAACGCGGTTTTCTCTAAGGCGGAATAAGCTGGGGCCGATTTTTCAACGTTATCTTGTTCACACAATGCCTACAAGTCTAAATCTGCATTTTTAGCCTTCCAGCTCTTTTCGTTAAGGAGATATTGCAAAGCATTTGGAAAAAATGTCAACGCGGTTTTCTCTAAGGCGGAATGAGCTGGGGCCGATTTTTCAACGCTATCTTGTTCACACAATGCCTACAAGTCTAAATCTGCATTTTCAGCCTTCCAGCTCTTTTCCTTAAGGAGATATTGCAAGGCATTTGGAAAAAATGTCAACGCGGTTTTCTCTAAGGCGGAATAAGCTGGGGCCGATTTTTCAACGTTATCTTGTTCACACAATGCCTACAAGTCTAAATCTGCATTTTCAGCCTTCCAGCTCTTTTCGTTAAGGAGATATTGCAAAGCATTTGGAAAAAATGTCAACGCGGTTTTCTCTAAGGCGGAATGAGCTGGGGCCGATTTTTCAACGTTATCTTGTTCACACAATGCCTACAAGTCTAAATCTGCATTTTCAGCCTTCTAGCTCTTTTCGTTAAGGAGATATTGCAAGGCATTTGGAAAAAATGTCAACGCGGTTTTCTCTAAGGCGGAATAAGCTGGGGCCGATTTTTCAACGCTATCTTGTTCACACAATGCCTACAAGTCTAAATCTGCATTTTCAGCCTTCTAGCTCTTTTCGTTAAGGAGATATTGCAAAGCATTTGGAAAAAATGTCAACGCGGTTTTCTCTAAGGCGGAATAAGCTGGGGCCGATTTTTCAACGTTATCTTGTTCACACAATGCCTACAAGTCTAAATCTGCATTTTCAGCCTTCTAGCTCTTTTCGTTAAGGAGATATTGCAAAGCATTTGGAAAAAATGTCAACGCGGTTTTCTCTAAGGCGGAATGAGCTGGGGCCGATTTTTCAACGTTATCTTGTTCACACAATGCCTACAAGTCTAAATCTGCATTTTCAGCCTTCTAGCTCTTTTCGTTAAGGAGATATTGCAAGGCATTTGGAAAAAATGTCAACGCGGTTTTCTCTAAGGCGGAATAAGCTGGGGCCGATTTTTCAACGCTATCTTGTTCACACAATGCCTACAAGTCTAAATCTGCATTTTCAGCCTTCTAGCTCTTTTCGTTAAGGAGATATTGCAAAGCATTTGGAAAAAATGTCAACGCGGTTTTCTCTAAGGCGGAATAAGCTGGGGCCGATTTTTCAACGTTATCTTGTTCACACAATGCCTACAAGTCTAAATCTGCATTTTCAGCCTTCTAGCTCTTTTCGTTAAGGAGATATTGCAAAGCATTTGGAAAAAATGTCAACGCGGTTTTCTCTAAGGCGGAATAAGCTGGGGCCGATTTTTCAACGTTATCTTGTTCACACAATGCCTACAAGTCTAAATCTGCATTTTCAGCCTTCCAGCTCTTTTCGTTAAGGAGATATTGCAAAGCATTTGGAAAAAATGTCAACGCGGTTTTCTCTAAGGCGGAATGAGCTGGGGCCGATTTTTCAACGTTATCTTGTTCACACAATGCCTACAAGTCTAAATCTGCATTTTCAGCCTTCTAGCTCTTTTCGTTAAGGAGATATTGCAAGGCATTTGGAAAAAATGTCAACGCGGTTTTCTCTAAGGCGGAATAAGCTGGGGCCGATTTTTCAACGTTATCTTGTTCACACAATGCCTACAAGTCTAAATCTGCATTTTTAGCCTTCCAGCTCTTTTCGTTAAGGAGATATTGCAAAGCATTTGGAAAAAATGTCAACGCGGTTTTCTCTAAGGCGGAATAAGCTGGGGCCGATTTTTCAACGTTATCTTGTTCACACAATGCCTACAAGTCTAAATCTGCATTTTCAGCCTTCCAGCTCTTTTCGTTAAGGAGATATTGCAAAGCATTTGGAAAAAATGTCAACGCGGTTTTCTCTAAGGCGGAATAAGCTGGGGCCGATTTTTCAACGTTTTCTTGTTCACACAATGCCTACAAGTCTAAATCTGCATTTTCAGCCTTCCAGCTCTTTTCGTTAAGGAGATATTGCAAAGCATTTGGAAAAAATGTCAACGCGGTTTTCTCTAAGGCGGAATGAGCTGGGGCCGATTTTTCAACGTTATCTTGTTCACACAATGCCTACAAGTCTAAATCTGCATTTTCAGCCTTCTAGCTCTTTTCGTTAAGGAGATATTGCAAAGCATTTGGAAAAAATGTCAACGCGGTTTTCTCTAAGGCGGAATGAGCTGGGGCCGATTTTTCAACGTTATCTTGTTCACACAATGCCTACAAGTCTAAATCTGCATTTTCAGCCTTCTAGCTCTTTTCGTTAAGGAGATATTGCAAGGCATTTGGAAAAAATGTCAACGCGGTTTTCTCTAAGGCGGAATAAGCTGGGGCCGATTTTTCAACGTTATCTTGTTCACACAATGCCTACAAGTCTAAATCTGCATTTTCAGCCTTCTAGCTCTTTTCGTTAAGGAGATATTGCAAGGCATTTGGAAAAAATGTCAACGCGGTTTTCTCTAAGGCGGAATACGCTGGGGCCGATTTTTCAACGTTATCTTGTTCACACAATGCCTACAAGTCTAAATCTGCATTTTCAGCCTTCTAGCTCTTTTCGTTAAGGAGATATTGCAAGGCATTTTGAAAAAATGTCAACGCGGTTTTCTCTAAGGCGGAATAAGCTGGGGCCGATTTTTCAACGCTATCTTGTTCACACAATGCCTACAAGTCTAAATCTGCATTTTCAGCCTTCCAGCTCTTTTCGTTAAGGAGATATTGCAAAGCATTTGGAAAAAATGTCAACGCGGTTTTCTCTAAGGCGGAATAAGCTAGAGACGATTTTTCAACGTTATCTTGTTCACACAATGCCTACAAGTCTAAATCTGCATTTTCAGCCTTCCAGCTCTTTTCGTTAAGGAGATATTGCAAAGCATTTGGAAAAAATGTCAACGCGGTTTTCTCTAAGGCGGAATGAGCTGGGGCCGATTTTTCAACGTTATCTTGTTCACACAATGCCTACAAGTCTAAATCTGCATTTTCAGCCTTCTAGCTCTTTTCGTTAAGGAGATATTGCAAGGCATTTGGAAAAAATGTCAACGCGGTTTTCTCTAAGGCGGAATAAGCTGGGGCCGATTTTTCAACGCTATCTTGTTCACACAATGCCTACAAGTCTAAATCTGCATTTTCAGCCTTCTAGCTCTTTTCGTTAAGGAGATATTGCAAAGCATTTGGAAAAAATGTCAACGCGGTTTTCTCTAAGGCGGAATAAGCTGGGGCCGATTTTTCAACGTTATCTTGTTCACACAATGCCTACAAGTCTAAATCTGCATTTTCAGCCTTCTAGCTCTTTTCGTTAAGGAGATATTGCAAAGCATTTGGAAAAAATGTCAACGCGGTTTTCTCTAAGGCGGAATAAGCTGGGGCCGATTTTTCAACGTTATCTTGTTCACACAATGCCTACAAGTCTAAATCTGCATTTTCAGCCTTCTAGCTCTTTTCGTTAAGGAGATATTGCAAAGCATTTGGAAAAAATGTCAACGCGGTTTTCTCTAAGGCGGAATGAGCTGGGGCCGATTTTTCAACGGTATCTTGTTCACACAATGCCTACAAGTCTAAATCTGCATTTTCAGCCTTCCAGCTCTTTTCGTTAAGGAGATATTGCAAGGCATTTGGAAAAAATGTCAACGCGGTTTTCTCTAAGGCGGAATGAGCTGGGGCCGATTTTTCAACGTTATCTTGTTCACACAATGCCTACAAGTCTAAATCTGCATTTTAAGCCTTCCAGCTCTTTTCGTTAAGGAGATATTGCAAGGCATTTGGAAAAAATGTCAACGCGGTTTTCTCTAAGGCGGAATAAGCTGGGGCCGATTTTTCAACGTTATCTTGTTCACACAATGCCTACAAGTCTAAATCTGCATTTTTAGCCTTCCAGCTCTTTTCGTTAAGGAGATATTGCAAAGCATTTGGAAAAAATGTCAACGCGGTTTTCTCTAAGGCGGAATAAGCTGGGGCCGATTTTTCAACGTTATCTTGTTCACACAATGCCTACAAGTCTAAATCTGCATTTTCAGCTTTCTAGCTCTTTTCGTTAAGGAGATATTGCAAAGCATTTGGAAAAAATGTCAACGCGGTTTTCTCTAAGGCGGAATAAGCTGGGGCCGATTTTTCAACGTTATCTTGTTCACACAATGCCTACAAGTCTAAATCTGCATTTTTAGCCTTCCAGCTCTTTTCGTTAAGGAGATATTGCAAAGCATTTGGAAAAAATGTCAACGCGGTTTTCTCTAAGGCGGAATGAGCTGGGGCCGATTTTTCAACGCTATCTTGTTCACACAATGCCTACAAGTCTAAATCTGCATTTTCAGCCTTCCAGCTCTTTTCCTTAAGGAGATATTGCAAGGCATTTGGAAAAAATGTCAACGCGGTTTTCTCTAAGGCGGAATAAGCTGGGGCCGATTTTTCAACGTTATCTTGTTCACACAATGCCTACAAGTCTAAATCTGCATTTTCAGCCTTCCAGCTCTTTTCGTTAAGGAGATATTGCAAAGCATTTGGAAAAAATGTCAACGCGGTTTTCTCTAAGGCGGAATGAGCTGGGGCCGATTTTTCAACGTTATCTTGTTCACACAATGCCTACAAGTCTAAATCTGCATTTTCAGCCTTCTAGCTCTTTTCGTTAAGGAGATATTGCAAGGCATTTGGAAAAAATGTCAACGCGGTTTTCTCTAAGGCGGAATAAGCTGGGGCCGATTTTTCAACGCTATCTTGTTCACACAATGCCTACAAGTCTAAATCTGCATTTTCAGCCTTCCAGCTCTTTTCGTTAAGGAGATATTGCAAAGCATTTGGAAAAAATGTCAACGCGGTTTTCTCTAAGGCGGAATGAGCTGGGGCCGATTTTTCAACGTTATCTTGTTCACACAATGCCTACAAGTCTAAATCTGCATTTTCAGCCTTCTAGCTCTTTTCGTTAAGGAGATATTGCAAGGCATTTGGAAAAAATGTCAACGCGGTTTTCTCTAAGGCGGAATAAGCTGGGGCCGATTTTTCAACGCTATCTTGTTCACACAATGCCTACAAGTCTAAATCTGCATTTTCAGCCTTCTAGCTCTTTTCGTTAAGGAGATATTGCAAAGCATTTGGAAAAAATGTCAACGCGGTTTTCTCTAAGGCGGAATAAGCTGGGGCCGATTTTTCAACGTTATCTTGTTCACACAATGCCTACAAGTCTAAATCTGCATTTTCAGCCTTCTAGCTCTTTTCGTTAAGGAGATATTGCAAAGCATTTGGAAAAAATGTCAACGCGGTTTTCTCTAAGGCGGAATGAGCTGGGGCCGATTTTTCAACGTTATCTTGTTCACACAATGCCTACAAGTCTAAATCTGCATTTTCAGCCTTCTAGCTCTTTTCGTTAAGGAGATATTGCAAGGCATTTGGAAAAAATGTCAACGCGGTTTTCTCTAAGGCGGAATAAGCTGGGGCCGATTTTTCAACGCTATCTTGTTCACACAATGCCTCCGTGCTAGGCAGTCGCATTGTCGAGAGCTCCTGAGAGAACCAGCCAGCGGTAGCCACTCCCCCAGCCTCCCCGGGCTCGGGGAGAGCTTCTGCGGGAGAAGACTAGGCAAGCACCCGGTGCGGGGTTGCCTAGCAGTCGTCAGATACCAGCGATTCCCCCTCTGGGCTTCCCTGAGCTTGGGGACCCAGAGGTGGGTACGTAGGAGCGGGCACCCGGTGCGGGGACGTTTCCTTTACTGCACTACCTAAATGGTAGGAGAGAAAAGCCGGCGGCCGGCTAAAACGGACATAGCGGACACATCGGCACAGTTTAGCGGTGCGCCCGCAAGTGCAAAAATGGATGGCAAAAGTGTTAATGTGGGAGAGGGTCCCCCGGAAGACTCCGCAGGTACCCCTGCACAGAGCGTAGTGTGGGGGGAAGGATCGGAGAAACCCGCCGCAGATGCCAGCGGCGGTAGCGGCATAGCAGCAGCTACGGGGGACTGTGATTCCTCAGCATCCTTCTCTGATGACACCAGTGTCGACGAAAGGGAAGATGACCACTTTGACATAATGAGTTTGCAAGACCTAAAAAGAGAATATGGCAGAATCAGCAAGAAGCTCCTGAAAGCAAAGGCACGCCGTTCTTCATGCCATCACTGGGAGAAGAGCTTGTTAAAAGAAGAAATCACTACGCATATGAAGTCTCTGCTAAAGATCGAAAAAAGAATTGAGCAAAAGCAAACTGAAAAGAGTGGAAAACGTAAACCAAAATCTTGTCCAGCGCAAGACGGGTTAACAGGGAACAAGGTGTCTGCAGTTCAACCGGCGGCGTCTGACGTCATTATGGAAAAAACCAAGCTCGTGGAGCACAGGAGTGCGGGAATCCCACTGGAGGTAGACGGCAAGACCCGAAGTGTAATGGCGCCCGTGGATGTAACAGAAGCAGCAGCTGGATGTCGGGAGCAGCGGGGACCCCGGGACGCGGTGAGTATGGAGACTGATGTGTTCTTTGATGATGCCGCGTACCTGGGGACCCCCGATGTGTTTAAGACTCAAATCCATTTGGCGGAGATGCGGCCGCCGGCTCCCGCAACTGTATCTGTGACAGCTAGCGTATCGGGCGGCTTGATAGCAGGCGCTAGAAAGCCGGGTCCCGGCGCTATGTATAATGAGACAATGCAAACTATGGATAATGCGCTTGATGCGCTCAGGAAAAGTATTGGTAAATCTTCGCAAGGACAGAAATGCTTAAATGAGCAAGAGCTGTCAGTGAAGGAGAAAAATGTTTTTGATACAGTGTTTGGTGGGATTGGTGCGCCAGAAGGCGCTATGGGTGCTATAAAAATTATTGCTGCCCAAATGGGAAAAAATGCTGATGGTGGCAATGTGTTGGAAAAAAAAAATGATGATAATGTGTCAACAGGGGGTGTGTCGACCAAAGTGAAAACCCCGATTTCTTATGCGAAGGCAGTAAAAAATGTCCCTAGCATAAAAGTTAATGAAGAATTACCTGGCCCCAGTACAACTAGCATGAGAAAACGTAATTTAATTCAGTTCAAATGGGTCGACACTAACCCAGTGCCGACAAAGACAACTTTTCTAAATATGATTTTTTCCCTAGATGTCTGTGCAAAAGACCTTTCAGCATGCATTCATCCCGACAGATCCCCCTTTTTTGATTTAAGCTTTATCTCCCCCCACAAGATGCAAAAAGTATTAGCGGAATGGGAAGTTAAAAAATTTGAAGAAAAGTATTTTGGTTACTCAGTGTTTTGTACATCCCAGCCTGAGGATACCAGAATTAAAATCCTAGTCAGAAATGACATGATTCCCCCAGAGGACATCCGTTATTGGCTCAGTCGCCGATGCAACTTAAAGGGTGACATGATGAAGGTGGGGCATACCCTTGGTGTATGGGGGGGAGCGTGGGCTGTTACGGTGAGGTTGAACCAAGTTAGTGGGAGAAATGTGCACCTGCCATCGGCCGCCTACATTGGCCGGGATAGAATCCAAGTATTCTATCCCGGCCAACCTAGGACATGTTTTAAATGTGGCCAGGAGGGCCACAATAGTAGCGAATGTGGGGAGGTAAAATGCTCCTTGTGCGGCGAATCGGGTCACCCCTCAAAGACCTGCAATAGGGTAACCTGCAATCTTTGCGGGTTTGAGGGGCACCCATACAGCCGTTGCCCTGACTCCTTAAAAAATATAACTGACAGAGCAGATGCAACCAAAATGACAAAATTTACAAAAGCAGTAATTGATAAGGGAAAAAATATTGAGTGGAGTAGAGATGATGATGAGGTGGAAGGCAAGTTTTTTGAAGTTGTAAAAAAAAGTAAAAAATCTGCAAAAGAAAAAGAGAAAGGGAAAGCAGATATTGACCTGACAAACAGATTCATGTGTTTTTCTGACAATGAAGGGGATGAGGAGGGGGAGGAGGACAAAAATGATGAGGGAGAGGTGTATAAAGTAGATGGTGAACTGGTGTTTAAAACTCAAAAAAAAGAAAAAAGCAAAAGTGAAAAAGGCAAGAAAAAAATGGATAAAAAAACTGATATAAAACATAAACAAAATGAAAGGAGAGAGAAGGAGCTAATTAGGCATAGGATGAAAACAGCTGACATGCTTGACCAGGAGGTGCATTCCAAGGAAGACATGGACAGCACTGTAAATAAGGAAGACTCGGATGAGTCCAATAGCTCTATTATAAGGAGGGCTGCTTGTAAAGGGGACATAAGTGAGACTAATGTCTCAACCAAAGGTGGTGAGCTGAAAAAGAAAAAGCCACCTGATGTCACCAATGTGGATGGTGATGGTTTGTCTGAGGTAATGGATGTGGTCATGAATGTGATGGGTGGTGGAGAATGCAAGGATGGTGGTGGGAAAGGTGAAAGTAAATAAATTTGTTATAAGATTCTCTTTTTACAAATTTTTTCATGGCTCCCCACCTCATTAGATGTGCCACTCTTAATGTGGCCTCCATATTATCGAACCAGGCTCAGTTTATGGCCTACGATTTTTTAAAAGGCGAGGATTTTGACATACTTTTCCTTCAGGAGACCAGAGTGGGTACCCTCGAGGTTCTTCATAGAGCCAAGAGGGAATGGACGAAAGGCCCCTCATTCTGGTCTCTTGCAGCTGAGCCTTATAGTGGAGTGGCGGTCCTTTTCACCGACAAGGTAACCGTGAATAGATTTGTGGAATTAGATGTTGGAAGATGTATGATTTTGGATGTCAGCTTCAAAGGGCAGGACCTGAGGCTAATTAATATCTATGGTCCCCAGAGTGCCTGGGACAGGAAATGCCTTTTCGAGCTGATAAAACCATTTTTATACACAGCTCAGCAGGTCGTTTTTGGAGGCGATTTTAACGCCGTGGTGAGACCAAAGGACAGAGGAGGTTCCAAAAACAATAAGACCCTGAGTTATGATGCAAATTTCTTAGTAAAGATGGTTAGACAGGCAGGGCTGGAAGATGTTCATATTAAACACTCTCCAGACCTCACGGGTTTCACTTATTTTAGTGGTAGAAATAGGTCTAGAATAGACAGGTTTTTTGTTAAAAGAGGTTCAAAAACTTTACCCCCCAAGGTAGAGCCAGTAGAATTCTCTGACCACTGTTTTCTCTCTTTTTCTTTGAATGCTTCGGAGACCATTCAGAAAGGAAGAGGCCTGTGGAGGTTGAACTCTGAACTCCTGAAGGATGAGAGCGTGATGCAGTCCCTGAGAAGTCTCCTGATGGACCATGAATCACTGTTGGAGGCAGGCTGGAGTAGATCCGAGTGGTGGGAGGTAATGAAAAAGAAAGTCCAAGGTTTCTTCAAGAGACTGGTAAGGAAAAAGAACTTGAAAAAGAAAAATGCCTACTATGCTCTTAAAAGGGAATTAGATTTCTTGATCTCTGAGGGTGGAGATAGTGGGGAGATCTCCCGAGTGAAGTCTCAGATGAGAGAATGTCAGTATGACCGATTAGCATCTTTGACCCTGGAGAGGGATTATGGTGTATACCACTCACCTGATCCCTACCAGGATTGTAGAAAAGCAATCGGAGTAAAAGAGATCAGGGGTCTGCATGATGAACAGGATGTGCTTCAAGAGGGGAGGGAAGGCATCCTGAAAGTTGTGGAGACCTATTACTCTGATCTCTTGTCTGAGAAGCCACTCATCAGAGAAAAGATGGAGTCTTTCCTGGAGGAGACACCAAACCTGGTGAATCCAGGTACTGCTCTTGATTGTTTGGATAACAAAATAAGTGTAGAAGAAGTGAGGGAAGCAATTGATGGTTTGTCATTGAAAAAGTCACCCGGGCCCGATGGCCTAACATCGGAGTTTTACAAAGAGCTCTCTGATGTCATAGCTCCCCGTCTCACGGAGGTTTTTAATACCTGTTTAGAGGAGGGTGAACTGTCTCCTTCCATGAGACGGTCGGCCCTTATTTTGTTGTTCAAAGGAAAAGACCGTACCCGTATTGAGAACTGGCGCCCCATCGCCCTTCTGAATACGGACAGAAAGATTTTGGCAAAAGTTTTCTTTAACAGAATCATGGAGTTCTCAAGAGAGCTTCTTTCCCCTTCCCAGCACTGCACTGTGAAAGGGCGAAGCACCTTTAGTGCAGTCCTTGGTGTCCGGGAAGCCGTGGAGCGGTGCAGAGCTGGAAAGATTGGGAAATATATGCTGGCTTTGGATCAATCAAAGGCCTTTGACCGTGTCAACCATAAGTACCTATGGGCACTACTGGAAAGGTATGGCTTTCCGCAAAAGATGGTAAATTGGCTAAAAATCTTGTACAGAAAGGCCGAGAGCTTCCCTCTTGTCAATGGTTGGGTTGGGCCCTCTTTCAATGTGGACTCCGGTGTACGTCAGGGTTGCCCCCTGAGCTCCCTTCTGTACGTGTTTGCAATCGATCCCTTCGTCAGGAGGATTGAGAGCAGCACGTTGGAGGGGTTGCAGCTGTCTCCGGAGTGCACGTTGAAAGTGACAGCCTATGCGGATGATGTCACTGTTGTCCTGTCATCCGTGACAGAGACTGGTGTCATCGACCAACTGGTCCAGGATTATTCTGAGGCTTCCGGTTCTAGAGTGAACCAGGACAAGAGTGAAGTTTTCTGGATGGGGGAAGAGGGAGAAGAGTTTTCTCTCCCGGACACCTTCCCAGTGGCCAAAGACAATATCAAAATTCTTGGCATCCAATTTGACCATGGAGATTATTCCACCTTAAATTGGGAGCGGAAGCTGGAGGATGCAACCCAGAAAGTGTGCTTCTGGAGGGGACAAAAGTTTTCCCTAAGGGAAAGGGTTGACATCTGCAAAACCTACTTGATACCAATCTTTTTGTATGTCAGCTATGTCTGTTTTTTGCCTCAGTCAATGTGGTCCAAGTTATGTTCCCTGTTCTTCCAGATGCTCTGGGGGAACAGGATGAACATTGTCAAGAGAGGTATCACGTACAGATCGAGGGCTGAAGGGGGCCAGGACATGGTCAATCCCGTAGTCTTTTTTATAACAGCTTTTTTAAAGCTAAACATTGGCAGCCTCTTTTTAGGGGAGCCCCCTCGATGGGTACATGGATTCTTGGAATGGTGGAATCCTTTTTCTAGAGCATGGATAGATGGTGGTCGATTGAAGAAACCTTGGACTAGGCGAGGTTACCTCCCGATCTACGTGATCTTGTCCATCAGGATGATATCCAAGTGGAGCTTGACAACTGGTGATGTGAGAGATCTCTCGAGAAAGGAGTTGGGAAAGAGGGTCTTACAGATCTACTTCCTGGCTCCACTGGCTCTGAGGGACTGCCCAGGGACTGTCTGTTCAGCAGGTCTGAAGTTGCTCAATGAGCGACGCATTCCTCTGAAGTTTAGAGACATTGCCTGGCTCTCGTTTCTAGGGAAGCTTTATGTTAAAGGGAACCTTAAGTTTTTAAGTACCAATGACCGTGGTTGCCCACGTGAGGAATGTCTAGGGGAGGAGGAGACGATAGACCACTTCATCCTTAAGTGTCCCTTTAATGTAAGTGTTTACAAATCAGTATCAATCTCTCTAGGTATCCCTTGTCTTTCGGGGCTCAGTTACCCGGAATGGGCCTACGGAGCTTTCAAAGGATACGGGAATTTTGATTTGTGCACAATTTATATAGTTAGTTTAGTGGTTAGGTACCACACGTGGAATGCACGGTGTCATATTGGAATCAGGCAGAAAATCCTTCCTCTTAGGACGGTGGTGGGCCTTATTCTGCACGATGTGAAGGTGGTGATGGATATGGAAAAGGAAAAGCTGGATGCCATCAGCTGGTCTCGCCTATGGGGTCAGCTGAAGCCTCCTTGAGTAGGTGGCATTCAGTGATTCCTGGAACATTCTGGGATCCTTTCCTTTTCTTACACTTATCTAGTAAAATCAGTTATGGGAAAAAAATGGTTTACATACGTCTTACATGCACATAATAATTTGTTTACTTATATTAATGTTGGATGATTGTATGAAGGTGGGGAGTGTTTGAAAATGAGTGAAGTCCTGTGGGTATTGGAAATGAATGATCATATGTTTAAAGGTGATGGGTAATAGATTGGTGATGGTTTGGTTTTTTAAGGTGGGATGTGTGATAAATTTGCATGGTGTGTGAGTGAATGGTGGATGGAAGAATGGATAAAGTACACATGGTGTTGTCTTTCTTGTGGTATGAATGAAGAATGCTTGGGGAGTATGTGTACAAATGAGTATGAAAGGGTATGAGTGGAAATAAAAGATCTTTTCCTTATTAAAGGAAGCGTATGGGCCTAGCAAATTGGCTCATAGGTAGGCCATAAAAGGCTTGTGGGAATAGTTATATATGTGTTTATGCAAAACATACAGTCATCTAAAGACTTTGGACTCTATATGGTATGTTGATGAAATTCTTGAAAAAAGGAAAAAAAGTGTTATGATATGTAATAACATCCAGAATATATGGGAATTTATGTTTATGTTCAAATTTTTTGTTTTTTAATACTTTTGTATATTTGTATATTGGTTTTTATGATATATTTTTGTAAAAAAAAAAGAGTGTTGTTGCAATTCATAAATAAAATGAAGCATGACAATGCCTACAAGTCTAAATCTGCATTTTCAGCCTTCTAGCTCTTTTCGTTAAGGAGATATTGCAAAGCATTTGGAAAAAATGTCAACGCGGTTTTCTCTAAGGCGGAATAAGCTGGGGCCGATTTTTCAACGTTATCTTGTTCACACAATGCCTACAAGTCTAAATCTGCATTTTCAGCCTTCTAGCTCTTTTCGTTAAGGAGATATTGCAAAGCATTTGGAAAAAATGTCAACGCGGTTTTCTCTAAGGCGGAATAAGCTGGGGCCGATTTTTCAACGTTATCTTGTTCACACAATGCCTACAAGTCTAAATCTGCATTTTCAGCCTTCTAGCTCTTTTCGTTAAGGAGATATTGCAAAGCATTTGGAAAAAATGTCAACGCGGTTTTCTCTAAGGCGGAATGAGCTGGGGCCGATTTTTCAACGTTATCTTGTTCACACAATGCCTACAAGTCTAAATCTGCATTTTCAGCCTTCTAGCTCTTTTCGTTAAGGAGATATTGCAAGGCATTTGGAAAAAATGTCAACGCGGTTTTCTCTAAGGCGGAATAAGCTGGGGCCGATTTTTCAACGTTATCTTGTTCACACAATGCCTACAAGTCTAAATCTGCATTTTCAGCCTTCTAGCTCTTTTCGTTAAGGAGATATTGCAAGGCATTTGGAAAAAATGTCAACGCGGTTTTCTCTAAGGCGGAATACGCTGGGGCCGATTTTTCAACGTTATCTTGTTCACACAATGCCTACAAGTCTAAATCTGCATTTTCAGCCTTCTAGCTCTTTTCGTTAAGGAGATATTGCAAGGCATTTTGAAAAAATGTCAACGCGGTTTTCTCTAAGGCGGAATAAGCTGGGGCCGATTTTTCAACGCTATCTTGTTCACACAATGCCTACAAGTCTAAATCTGCATTTTCAGCCTTCCAGCTCTTTTCGTTAAGGAGATATTGCAAAGCATTTGGAAAAAATGTCAACGCGGTTTTCTCTAAGGCGGAATAAGCTGGGGACGATTTTTCAACGTTATCTTGTTCACACAATGCCTACAAGTCTAAATCTGCATTTTCAGCCTTCCAGCTCTTTTCGTTAAGGAGATATTGCAAAGCATTTGGAAAAAATGTCAACGCGGTTTTCTCTAAGGCGGAATGAGCTGGGGCCGATTTTTCAACGTTATCTTGTTCACACAATGCCTACAAGTCTAAATCTGCATTTTCAGCCTTCTAGCTCTTTTCGTTAAGGAGATATTGCAAGGCATTTGGAAAAAATGTCAACGCGGTTTTCTCTAAGGCGGAATAAGCTGGGGCCGATTTTTCAACGCTATCTTGTTCACACAATGCCTACAAGTCTAAATCTGCATTTTCAGCCTTCTAGCTCTTTTCGTTAAGGAGATATTGCAAAGCATTTGGAAAAAATGTCAACGCGGTTTTCTCTAAGGCGGAATAAGCTGGGGCCGATTTTTCAACGTTATCTTGTTCACACAATGCCTACAAGTCTAAATCTGCATTTTTAGCCTTCCAGCTCTTTTCGTTAAGGAGATATTGCAAAGCATTTGGAAAAAATGTCAACGCGGTTTTCTCTAAGGCGGAATAAGCTGGGGCCGATTTTTCAACGTTATCTTGTTCACACAATGCCTACAAGTCTAAATCTGCATTTTCAGCCTTCTAGCTCTTTTCGTTAAGGAGATATTGCAAAGCATTTGGAAAAAATGTCAACGCGGTTTTCTCTAAGGCGGAATAAGCTGGGGCCGATTTTTCAACGTTATCTTGTTCACACAATGCCTACAAGTCTAAATCTGCATTTTCAGCCTTCTAGCTCTTTTCGTTAAGGAGATATTGCAAAGCATTTGGAAAAAATGTCAACGCGGTTTTCTCTAAGGCGGAATGAGCTGGGGCCGATTTTTCAACGCTATCTTGTTCACACAATGCCTACAAGTCTAAATCTGCATTTTCAGCCTTCCAGCTCTTTTCGTTAAGGAGATATTGCAAGGCATTTGGAAAAAATGTCAACGCGGTTTTCTCTAAGGCGGAATAAGCTGGGGCCGATTTTTCAACGTTTTCTTGTTCACACAATGCCTACAAGTCTAAATCTGCATTTTCAGCCTTCTAGCTCTTTTCGTTAAGGAGATATTGCAAAGCATTTGGAAAAAATGTCAACGCGGTTTTCTCTAAGGCGGAATAAGCTGGGGCCGATTTTTCAACGTTATCTTGTTCACACAATGCCTACAAGTCTAAATCTGCATTTTCAGCCTTCTAGCTCTTTTCGTTAAGGAGATATTGCAAAGCATTTGGAAAAAATGTCAACGCGGTTTTCTCTAAGGCGGAATAAGCTGGGGCCGATTTTTCAACGTTATCTTGTTCACACAATGCCTACAAGTCTAAATCTGCATTTTCAGCCTTCTAGCTCTTTTCGTTAAGGAGATATTGCAAAGCATTTGGAAAAAATGTCAACGCGGTTTTCTCTAAGGCGGAATGAGCTGGGGCCGATTTTTCAACGTTATCTTGTTCACACAATGCCTACAAGTCTAAATCTGCATTTTCAGCCTTCTAGCTCTTTTCGTTAAGGAGATATTGCAAGGCATTTGGAAAAAATGTCAACGCGGTTTTCTCTAAGGCGGAATAAGCTGGGGCCGATTTTTCAACGTTATCTTGTTCACACAATGCCTACAAGTCTAAATCTGCATTTTCAGCCTTCTAGCTCTTTTCGTTAAGGAGATATTGCAAGGCATTTGGAAAAAATGTCAACGCGGTTTTCTCTAAGGCGGAATACGCTGGGGCCGATTTTTCAACGTTATCTTGTTCACACAATGCCTACAAGTCTAAATCTGCATTTTCAGCCTTCTAGCTCTTTTCGTTAAGGAGATATTGCAAGGCATTTTGAAAAAATGTCAACGCGGTTTTCTCTAAGGCGGAATAAGCTGGGGCCGATTTTTCAACGCTATCTTGTTCACACAATGCCTACAAGTCTAAATCTGCATTTTCAGCCTTCCAGCTCTTTTCGTTAAGGAGATATTGCAAAGCATTTGGAAAAAATGTCAACGCGGTTTTCTCTAAGGCGGAATAAGCTGGGGACGATTTTTCAACGTTATCTTGTTCACACAATGCCTACAAGTCTAAATCTGCATTTTCAGCCTTCCAGCTCTTTTCGTTAAGGAGATATTGCAAAGCATTTGGAAAAAATGTCAACGCGGTTTTCTCTAAGGCGGAATGAGCTGGGGCCGATTTTTCAACGTTATCTTGTTCACACAATGCCTACAAGTCTAAATCTGCATTTTCAGCCTTCTAGCTCTTTTCGTTAAGGAGATATTGCAAGGCATTTGGAAAAAATGTCAACGCGGTTTTCTCTAAGGCGGAATAAGCTGGGGCCGATTTTTCAACGCTATCTTGTTCACACAATGCCTACAAGTCTAAATCTGCATTTTCAGCCTTCTAGCTCTTTTCGTTAAGGAGATATTGCAAAGCATTTGGAAAAAATGTCAACGCGGTTTTCTCTAAGGCGGAATAAGCTGGGGCCGATTTTTCAACGTTATCTTGTTCACACAATGCCTACAAGTCTAAATCTGCATTTTTAGCCTTCCAGCTCTTTTCGTTAAGGAGATATTGCAAAGCATTTGGAAAAAATGTCAACGCGGTTTTCTCTAAGGCGGAATAAGCTGGGGCCGATTTTTCAACGTTATCTTGTTCACACAATGCCTACAAGTCTAAATCTGCATTTTCAGCCTTCTAGCTCTTTTCGTTAAGGAGATATTGCAAAGCATTTGGAAAAAATGTCAACGCGGTTTTCTCTAAGGCGGAATGAGCTGGGGCCGATTTTTCAACGCTATCTTGTTCACACAATGCCTACAAGTCTAAATCTGCATTTTCAGCCTTCCAGCTCTTTTCGTTAAGGAGATATTGCAAGGCATTTGGAAAAAATGTCAACGCGGTTTTCTCTAAGGCGGAATAAGCTGGGGCCGATTTTTCAACGTTTTCTTGTTCACACAATGCCTACAAGTCTAAATCTGCATTTTCAGCCTTCCAGCTCTTTTCGTTAAGGAGATATTGCAAAGCATTTGGAAAAAATGTCAACGCGGTTTTCTCTAAGGCGGAATGAGCTGGGGCCGATTTTTCAACGTTATCTTGTTCACACAATGCCTACAAGTCTAAATCTGCATTTTCAGCCTTCTAGCTCTTTTCGTTAAGGAGATATTGCAAGGCATTTGGAAAAAATGTCAACGCGGTTTTCTCTAAGGTGGAATAAGCTGGGGCCGATTTTTCAACGCTATCTTGTTCACACAATGCCTACAAGTCTAAATCTGCATTTTCAGCCTTCTAGCTCTTTTCGTTAAGGAGATATTGCAAAGCATTTGGAAAAAATGTCAACGCGGTTTTCTCTAAGGCGGAATAAGCTGGGGCCGATTTTTCAACGTTATCTTGTTCACACAATGCCTACAAGTCTAAATCTGCATTTTCAGCCTTCTAGCTCTTTTCGTTAAGGAGATATTGCAAGGCATTTGGAAAAAATGTCAACGCGGTTTTCTCTAAGGCGGAATAAGCTGGGGCCGATTTTTCAACGCTATCTTGTTCACACAATGCCTACAAGTCTAAATCTGCATTTTCAGCCTTCTAGCTCTTTTCGTTAAGGAGATATTGCAAAGCATTTGGAAAAAATGTCAACGCGGTTTTCTCTAAGGCGGAATAAGCTGGGGCCGATTTTTCAACGTTATCTTGTTCACACAATGCCTACAAGTCTAAATCTGCATTTTCAGCCTTCCAGCTCTTTTCGTTAAGGAGATATTGCAAAGCATTTGGAAAAAATGTCAACGCGGTTTTCTCTAAGGCGGAATAAGCTGGGGCCGATTTTTCAACGTTTTCTTGTTCACACAATGCCTACAAGTCTAAATCTGCATTTTCAGCCTTCCAGCTCTTTTCGTTAAGGAGATATTGCAAAGCATTTGGAAAAAATGTCAACGCGGTTTTCTCTAAGGCGGAATGAGCTGGGGCCGATTTTTCAACGTTATCTTGTTCACACAATGCCTACAAGTCTAAATCTGCATTTTCAGCCTTCTAGCTCTTTTCGTTAAGGAGATATTGCAAGGCATTTGGAAAAAATGTCAACGCGGTTTTCTCTAAGGCGGAATAAGCTGGGGCCGATTTTTCAACGTTATCTTGTTCACACAATGCCTACAAGTCTAAATCTGCATTTTTAGCCTTCCAGCTCTTTTCGTTAAGGAGATATTGCAAAGCATTTGGAAAAAATGTCAACGCGGTTTTCTCTAAGGCGGAATAAGCTGGGGCCGATTTTTCAACGTTATCTTGTTCACACAATGCCTACAAGTCTAAATCTGCATTTTCAGCCTTCCAGCTCTTTTCGTTAAGGAGATATTGCAAAGCATTTGGAAAAAATGTCAACGCGGTTTTCTCTAAGGCGGAATAAGCTGGGGCCGATTTTTCAACGTTTTCTTGTTCACACAATGCCTACAAGTCTAAATCTGCATTTTCAGCCTTCCAGCTCTTTTCGTTAAGGAGATATTGCAAAGCATTTGGAAAAAATGTCAACGCGGTTTTCTCTAAGGCGGAATGAGCTGGGGCCGATTTTTCAACGTTATCTTGTTCACACAATGCCTACAAGTCTAAATCTGCATTTTCAGCCTTCTAGCTCTTTTCGTTAAGGAGATATTGCAAGGCATTTGGAAAAAATGTCAACGCGGTTTTCTCTAAGGCGGAATAAGCTGGGGCCGATTTTTCAACGCTATCTTGTTCACACAATGCCTACAAGTCTAAATCTGCATTTTCAGCCTTCTAGCTCTTTTCGTTAAGGAGATATTGCAAAGCATTTGGAAAAAATGTCAACGCGGTTTTCTCTAAGGCGGAATAAGCTGGGGCCGATTTTTCAACGTTATCTTGTTCACACAATGCCTACAAGTCTAAATCTGCATTTTCAGCCTTCTAGCTCTTTTCGTTAAGGAGATATTGCAAGGCATTTGGAAAAAATGTCAACGCGGTTTTCTCTAAGGCGGAATAAGCTGGGGCCGATTTTTCAACGCTATCTTGTTCACACAATGCCTACAAGTCTAAATCTGCATTTTCAGCCTTCTAGCTCTTTTCGTTAAGGAGATATTGCAAAGCATTTGGAAAAAATGTCAACGCGGTTTTCTCTAAGGCGGAATAAGCTGGGGCCGATTTTTCAACGTTATCTTGTTCACACAATGCCTACAAGTCTAAATCTGCATTTTCAGCCTTCTAGCTCTTTTCGTTAAGGAGATATTGCAAAGCATTTGGAAAAAATGTCAACGCGGTTTTCTCTAAGGCGGAATGAGCTGGGGCCGATTTTTCAACGTTATCTTGTTCACACAATGCCTACAAGTCTAAATCTGCATTTTAAGCCTTCTAGCTCTTTTCGTTAAGGAGATATTGCAAGGCATTTGGAAAAAATGTCAACGCGGTTTTCTCTAAGGCGGAATAAGCTGGGGCCGATTTTTCAACGTTATCTTGTTCACACAATGCCTACAAGTCTAAATCTGCATTTTCAGCCTTCCAGCTCTTTTCGTTAAGGAGATATTGCAAAGCATTTGGAAAAAATGTCAACGCGGTTTTCTCTAAGGCGGAATGAGCTGGGGCCGATTTTTCAACGTTATCTTGTTCACACAATGCCTACAAGTCTAAATCTGCATTTTCAGCCTTCTAGCTCTTTTCGTTAAGGAGATATTGCAAGGCATTTGGAAAAAATGTCAACGCGGTTTTCTCTAAGGCGGAATAAGCTGGGGCCGATTTTTCAACGCTATCTTGTTCACACAATGCCTACAAGTCTAAATCTGCATTTTCAGCCTTCTAGCTCTTTTCGTTAAGGAGATATTGCAAAGCATTTGGAAAAAATGTCAACGCTGTTTTCTCTAAGGCGGAATAAGCTGGGGCCGATTTTTCAACGTTATCTTGTTCACACAATGCCTACAAGTCTAAATCTGCATTTTCAGCCTTCTAGCTCTTTTCGTTAAGGAGATATTGCAAAGCATTTGGAAAAAATTTAAATCTGCATTTTCAGCCTTTCTAGCTCTTTTCGTTAAGGAGATATTGCAAAGCATTTGGAAAAAATGTCAACGCGGTTTTCTCTAAGGCGGAATAAGCTGGGGCCGATTTTTCAACGTTATCTTGTTCACACAATGCAAAAAATGTCAACGCGGTTTTCTCTAAGGCGGAATGAGCTGGGGCCGATTTTTCAACGTTATCTTGTTCACACAATGCCTACAAGTCTAAATCTGCATTTTCAGCCTTCTAGCTCTTTTCGTTAAGGAGATATTGCAAGGCATTTGGAAAAAATGTCAACGCGGTTTTCTCTAAGGCGGAATAAGCTGGGGCCGATTTTTCAACGTTATCTTGTTCACACAATGCCTACAAGTCTAAATCTGCATTTTCAGCCTTCTAGCTCTTTTCGTTAAGGAGATATTGCAAGGCATTTGGAAAAAATGTCAACGCGGTTTTCTCTAAGGCGGAATACGCTGGGGCCGATTTTTCAACGTTATCTTGTTCACACAATGCCTACAAGTCTAAATCTGCATTTTCAGCCTTCTAGCTCTTTTCGTTAAGGAGATATTGCAAAGCATTTGGAAAAAATGTCAACGCGGTTTTCTCTAAGGCGGAATGAGCTGGGGCCGATTTTTCAACGTTATCTTGTTCACACAATGCCTACAAGTCTAAATCTGCATTTTCAGCCTTCCAGCTCTTTTCGTTAAGGAGATATTGCAAAGCATTTGGAAAAAATGTCAACGCGGTTTTCTCTAAGGCGGAATGAGCTGGGGCCGATTTTTCAACGTTATCTTGTTCACACAATGCCTACAAGTCTAAATCTGCATTTTCAGCCTTCTAGCTCTTTTCGTTAAGGAGATATTGCAAGGCATTTGGAAAAAATGTCAACGCGGTTTTCTCTAAGGCGGAATAAGCTGGGGCCGATTTTTCAACGCTATCTTGTTCACACAATGCCTACAAGTCTAAATCTGCATTTTCAGCCTTCTAGCTCTTTTCGTTAAGGAGATATTGCAAAGCATTTGGAAAAAATGTCAACGCGGTTTTCTCTAAGGCGGAATAAGCTGGGGCCGATTTTTCAACGTTATCTTGTTCACACAATGCCTACAAGTCTAAATCTGCATTTTTAGCCTTCCAGCTCTTTTCGTTAAGGAGATATTGCAAAGCATTTGGAAAAAATGTCAACGCGGTTTTCTCTAAGGCGGAATAAGCTGGGGCCGATTTTTCAACGTTATCTTGTTCACACAATGCCTACAAGTCTAAATCTGCATTTTCAGCCTTCTAGCTCTTTTCGTTAAGGAGATATTGCAAAGCATTTGGAAAAAATGTCAACGCGGTTTTCTCTAAGGCGGAATGAGCTGGGGCCGATTTTTCAACGCTATCTTGTTCACACAATGCCTACAAGTCTAAATCTGCATTTTCAGCCTTCCAGCTCTTTTCGTTAAGGAGATATTGCAAGGCATTTGGAAAAAATGTCAACGCGGTTTTCTCTAAGGCGGAATAAGCTGGGGCCGATTTTTCAACGTTTTCTTGTTCACACAATGCCTACAAGTCTAAATCTGCATTTTCAGCCTTCCAGCTCTTTTCGTTAAGGAGATATTGCAAAGCATTTGGAAAAAATGTCAACGCGGTTTTCTCTAAGGCGGAATGAGCTGGGGCCGATTTTTCAACGTTATCTTGTTCACACAATGCCTACAAGTCTAAATCTGCATTTTCAGCCTTCTAGCTCTTTTCGTTAAGGAGATATTGCAAGGCATTTGGAAAAAATGTCAACGCGGTTTTCTCTAAGGTGGAATAAGCTGGGGCCGATTTTTCAACGCTATCTTGTTCACACAATGCCTACAAGTCTAAATCTGCATTTTCAGCCTTCTAGCTCTTTTCGTTAAGGAGATATTGCAAAGCATTTGGAAAAAATGTCAACGCGGTTTTCTCTAAGGCGGAATAAGCTGGGGCCGATTTTTCAACGTTATCTTGTTCACACAATGCCTACAAGTCTAAATCTGCATTTTCAGCCTTCTAGCTCTTTTCGTTAAGGAGATATTGCAAGGCATTTGGAAAAAATGTCAACGCGGTTTTCTCTAAGGCGGAATAAGCTGGGGCCGATTTTTCAACGCTATCTTGTTCACACAATGCCTACAAGTCTAAATCTGCATTTTCAGCCTTCTAGCTCTTTTCGTTAAGGAGATATTGCAAAGCATTTGGAAAAAATGTCAACGCGGTTTTCTCTAAGGCGGAATAAGCTGGGGCCGATTTTTCAACGTTATCTTGTTCACACAATGCCTACAAGTCTAAATCTGCATTTTCAGCCTTCCAGCTCTTTTCGTTAAGGAGATATTGCAAAGCATTTGGAAAAAATGTCAACGCGGTTTTCTCTAAGGCGGAATAAGCTGGGGCCGATTTTTCAACGTTTTCTTGTTCACACAATGCCTACAAGTCTAAATCTGCATTTTCAGCCTTCCAGCTCTTTTCGTTAAGGAGATATTGCAAAGCATTTGGAAAAAATGTCAACGCGGTTTTCTCTAAGGCGGAATGAGCTGGGGCCGATTTTTCAACGTTATCTTGTTCACACAATGCCTACAAGTCTAAATCTGCATTTTCAGCCTTCTAGCTCTTTTCGTTAAGGAGATATTGCAAGGCATTTGGAAAAAATGTCAACGCGGTTTTCTCTAAGGCGGAATAAGCTGGGGCCGATTTTTCAACGTTATCTTGTTCACACAATGCCTACAAGTCTAAATCTGCATTTTTAGCCTTCCAGCTCTTTTCGTTAAGGAGATATTGCAAAGCATTTGGAAAAAATGTCAACGCGGTTTTCTCTAAGGCGGAATAAGCTGGGGCCGATTTTTCAACGTTATCTTGTTCACACAATGCCTACAAGTCTAAATCTGCATTTTCAGCCTTCCAGCTCTTTTCGTTAAGGAGATATTGCAAAGCATTTGGAAAAAATGTCAACGCGGTTTTCTCTAAGGCGGAATAAGCTGGGGCCGATTTTTCAACGTTTTCTTGTTCACACAATGCCTACAAGTCTAAATCTGCATTTTCAGCCTTCCAGCTCTTTTCGTTAAGGAGATATTGCAAAGCATTTGGAAAAAATGTCAACGCGGTTTTCTCTAAGGCGGAATGAGCTGGGGCCGATTTTTCAACGTTATCTTGTTCACACAATGCCTACAAGTCTAAATCTGCATTTTCAGCCTTCTAGCTCTTTTCGTTAAGGAGATATTGCAAGGCATTTGGAAAAAATGTCAACGCGGTTTTCTCTAAGGCGGAATAAGCTGGGGCCGATTTTTCAACGCTATCTTGTTCACACAATGCCTACAAGTCTAAATCTGCATTTTCAGCCTTCTAGCTCTTTTCGTTAAGGAGATATTGCAAAGCATTTGGAAAAAATGTCAACGCGGTTTTCTCTAAGGCGGAATAAGCTGGGGCCGATTTTTCAACGTTATCTTGTTCACACAATGCCTACAAGTCTAAATCTGCATTTTCAGCCTTCTAGCTCTTTTCGTTAAGGAGATATTGCAAGGCATTTGGAAAAAATGTCAACGCGGTTTTCTCTAAGGCGGAATAAGCTGGGGCCGATTTTTCAACGCTATCTTGTTCACACAATGCCTACAAGTCTAAATCTGCATTTTCAGCCTTCTAGCTCTTTTCGTTAAGGAGATATTGCAAAGCATTTGGAAAAAATGTCAACGCGGTTTTCTCTAAGGCGGAATAAGCTGGGGCCGATTTTTCAACGTTATCTTGTTCACACAATGCCTACAAGTCTAAATCTGCATTTTCAGCCTTCTAGCTCTTTTCGTTAAGGAGATATTGCAAAGCATTTGGAAAAAATGTCAACGCGGTTTTCTCTAAGGCGGAATGAGCTGGGGCCGATTTTTCAACGTTATCTTGTTCACACAATGCCTACAAGTCTAAATCTGCATTTTAAGCCTTCTAGCTCTTTTCGTTAAGGAGATATTGCAAGGCATTTGGAAAAAATGTCAACGCGGTTTTCTCTAAGGCGGAATAAGCTGGGGCCGATTTTTCAACGTTATCTTGTTCACACAATGCCTACAAGTCTAAATCTGCATTTTCAGCCTTCCAGCTCTTTTCGTTAAGGAGATATTGCAAAGCATTTGGAAAAAATGTCAACGCGGTTTTCTCTAAGGCGGAATGAGCTGGGGCCGATTTTTCAACGTTATCTTGTTCACACAATGCCTACAAGTCTAAATCTGCATTTTCAGCCTTCTAGCTCTTTTCGTTAAGGAGATATTGCAAGGCATTTGGAAAAAATGTCAACGCGGTTTTCTCTAAGGCGGAATAAGCTGGGGCCGATTTTTCAACGCTATCTTGTTCACACAATGCCTACAAGTCTAAATCTGCATTTTCAGCCTTCTAGCTCTTTTCGTTAAGGAGATATTGCAAAGCATTTGGAAAAAATGTCAACGCTGTTTTCTCTAAGGCGGAATAAGCTGGGGCCGATTTTTCAACGTTATCTTGTTCACACAATGCCTACAAGTCTAAATCTGCATTTTCAGCCTTCTAGCTCTTTTCGTTAAGGAGATATTGCAAAGCATTTGGAAAAAATGTCAACGCGGTTTTCTCTAAGGCGGAATAAGCTGGGGCCGATTTTTCAACGTTATCTTGTTCACACAATGCCTACAAGTCTAAATCTGCATTTTCAGCCTTCTAGCTCTTTTCGTTAAGGAGATATTGCAAAGCATTTGGAAAAAATGTCAACGCGGTTTTCTCTAAGGCGGAATGAGCTGGGGCCGATTTTTCAACGTTATCTTGTTCACACAATGCCTACAAGTCTAAATCTGCATTTTCAGCCTTCTAGCTCTTTTCGTTAAGGAGATATTGCAAGGCATTTGGAAAAAATGTCAACGCGGTTTTCTCTAAGGCGGAATAAGCTGGGGCCGATTTTTCAACGTTATCTTGTTCACACAATGCCTACAAGTCTAAATCTGCATTTTCAGCCTTCTAGCTCTTTTCGTTAAGGAGATATTGCAAGGCATTTGGAAAAAATGTCAACGCGGTTTTCTCTAAGGCGGAATACGCTGGGGCCGATTTTTCAACGTTATCTTGTTCACACAATGCCTACAAGTCTAAATCTGCATTTTCAGCCTTCTAGCTCTTTTCGTTAAGGAGATATTGCAAAGCATTTGGAAAAAATGTCAACGCGGTTTTCTCTAAGGCGGAATGAGCTGGGGCCGATTTTTCAACGCTATCTTGTTCACACAATGCCTACAAGTCTAAATCTGCATTTTCAGCCTTCCAGCTCTTTTCGTTAAGGAGATATTGCAAGGCATTTGGAAAAAATGTCAACGCGGTTTTCTCTAAGGCGGAATAAGCTGGGGCCGATTTTTCAACGTTATCTTGTTCACACAATGCCTACAAGTCTAAATCTGCATTTTCAGCCTTCCAGCTCTTTTCGTTAAGGAGATATTGCAAAGCATTTGGAAAAAATGTCAACGCGGTTTTCTCTAAGGCGGAATGAGCTGGGGCCGATTTTTCAACGTTATCTTGTTCACACAATGCCTACAAGTCTAAATCTGCATTTTCAGCCTTCCAGCTCTTTTCGTTAAGGAGATATTGCAAGGCATTTGGAAAAAATGTCAACGCGGTTTTCTCTAAGGCGGAATAAGCTGGGGCCGATTTTTCAACGTTATCTTGTTCACACAATGCCTACAAGTCTAAATCTGCATTTTCAGCCTTCTAGCTCTTTTCGTTAAGGAGATATTGCAAAGCATTTGGAAAAAATGTCAACGCGGTTTTCTCTAAGGCGGAATAAGCTGGGGCCGATTTTTCAACGTTATCTTGTTCACACAATGCCTACAAGTCTAAATCTGCATTTTCAGCCTTCTAGCGCTTTTCGTTAAGGAGATATTGCAAAGCATTTGGAAAAAATGTCAACGCGGTTTTCTCTAAGGCGGAATAAGCTGGGGCCGATTTTTCAACGTTATCTTGTTCACACAATGCCTACAAGTCTAAATCTGCATTTTAAGCCTTCCAGCTCTTTTCGTTAAGGAGATATTGCATGGCATTTGGAAAAAATGTCAACGCGGTTTTCTCTAAGGCGGAATGAGCTGGGGCCGATTTTTCAACGTTATCTTGTTCACACAATGCCTACAAGTCTAAATCTGCATTTTTAGCCTTCCAGTTCTTTTCCTTAAGGAGATATTGCAAAGCATTTGGAAAAAATGTCAACGCGGTTTTCTCTAAGGCGGAATAAGCTGGGGCCGATTTTTCAACGTTATCTTGTTCACACAATGCCTACAAGTCTAAATCTGCATTTTCAGCCTTCTAGCTCTTTTCGTTAAGGAGATATTGCAAAGCATTTGGAAAAAATGTCAACGCGGTTTTCTCTAAGGCGGAATGAGCTGGGGCCGATTTTTCAACGCTATCTTGTTCACACAATGCCTACAAGTCTAAATCTGCATTTTCAGCCTTCCAGCTCTTTTCGTTAAGGAGATATTGCAAGGCATTTGGAAAAAATGTCAACGCGGTTTTCTCTAAGGCGGAATAAGCTGGGGCCGATTTTTCAACGTTATCTTGTTCACACAATGCCTACAAGTCTAAATCTGCATTTTCAGCCTTCCAGCTCTTTTCGTTAAGGAGATATTGCAAAGCATTTGGAAAAAATGTCAACGCGGTTTTCTCTAAGGCGGAATGAGCTGGGGCCGATTTTTCAACGTTATCTTGTTCACACAATGCCTACAAGTCTAAATCTGCATTTTCAGCCTTCTAGCTTTTTTCGTTAAGGAGATATTGTAAGGCATTTGGAAAAAATGTCAACGCGGTTTTCTCTAAGGCGGAATGAGCTGGGGCCGATTTTTCAACGCTATCTTGTTCACACAATGCCTACAAGTCTAAATCTGCATTTTCAGCCTTCCAGCTCTTTTCGTTAAGGAGATATTGCAAGGCATTTGGAAAAAATGTCAACGCGGTTTTCTCTAAGGCGGAATGAGCTGGGGCCGATTTTTCAACGCTATCTTGTTCACACAATGCCTACAAGTCTAAATCTGCATTTTCAGCCTTCTAGCTTTTTTCGTTAAGGAGATATTGCAAAGCATTTGGAAAAAATGTCAACGCGGTTTTCTCTAAGGCGGAATAAGCTGGGGCCGATTTTTCAACGTTATCTTGTTCACACAATGCCTACAAGTCTAAATCTGCATTTTAAGCCTTCCAGCTCTTTTCGTTAAGGAGATATTGCATGGCATTTGGAAAAAATGTCAACGCGGTTTTCTCTAAGGCGGAATAAGCTGGGGCCGATTTTTCAACGTTATCTTGTTCACACAATGCCTACAAGTCTAAATCTGCATTTTTAGCCTTCCAGCTCTTTTCGTTAAGGAGATATTGCAAAGCATTTGGAAAAAATGTCAACGCGGTTTTCTCTAAGGCGGAATAAGCTGGGGCCGATTTTTCAACGTTATCTTGTTCACACAATGCCTACAAGTCTAAATCTGCATTTTCAGCCTTCCAGCTCTTTTCGTTAAGGAGATATTGCAAAGCATTTGGAAAAAATGTCAACGCGGTTTTCTCTAAGGCGGAATAAGCTGGGGCCGATTTTTCAACGTTATCTTGTTCACACAATGCCTACAAGTCTAAATCTGCATTTTCAGCCTTCTAGCTCTTTTCGTTAAGGAGATATTGCAAAGCATTTGGAAAAAATGTCAACGCGGTTTTCTCTAAGGCGGAATGAGCTGGGGCCGATTTTTCAACGTTATCTTGTTCACACAATGCCTACAAGTCTAAATCTGCATTTTCAGCCTTCCAGCTCTTTTCGTTAAGGAGATATTGCAAAGCATTTGGAAAAAATGTCAACGCGGTTTTCTCTAAGGCGGAATAAGCTGGGGCCGATTTTTCAACGTTATCTTGTTCACACAATGCCTACAAGTCTAAATCTGCATTTTCAGCCTTCTAGCTCTTTTCATTAAGGAGATATTGCAAAGCATTTGGAAAAAATGTCAACGCGGTTTTCTCTAAGGCGGAATGAGCTGGGGCCGATTTTTCAACGCTATCTTGTTCACACAATGCCTACAAGTCTAAATCTGCATTTTCAGCCTTCCAGCTCTTTTCGTTAAGGAGATATTGCAAGGCATTTGGAAAAAATGTCAACGCGGTTTTCTCTAAGGCGGAATAAGCTGGGGCCGATTTTTCAACGTTATCTTGTTCACACAATGCCTACAAGTCTAAATCTGCATTTTCAGCCTTCTAGCTCTTTTCATTAAGGAGATATTGCAAAGCATTTGGAAAAAATGTCAACGCGGTTTTCTCTAAGGCGGAATGAGCTGGGGCCGATTTTTCAACGCTATCTTGTTCACACAATGCCTACAAGTCTAAATCTGCATTTTCAGCCTTCCAGCTCTTTTCGTTAAGGAGATATTGCAAGGCATTTGGAAAAAATGTCAACGCGGTTTTCTCTAAGGCGGAATAAGCTGGGGCCGATTTTTCAACGTTATCTTGTTCACACAATGCCTACAAGTCTAAATCTGCATTTTCAGCCTTCCAGCTCTTTTCGTTAAGGAGATATTGCAAAGCATTTGGAAAAAATGTCAACGCGGTTTTCTCTAAGGCGGAATGAGCTGGGGCCGATTTTTCAACGTTATCTTGTTCACACAATGCCTACAAGTCTAAATCTGCATTTTCAGCCTTCCAGCTCTTTTCGTTAAGGAGATATTGCAAGGCATTTGGAAAAAATGTCAACGCGGTTTTCTCTAAGGCGGAATAAGCTGGGGCCGATTTTTCAACGTTATCTTGTTCACACAATGCCTACAAGTCTAAATCTGCATTTTTAGCCTTCCAGCTCTTTTCGTTAAGGAGATATTGCAAAGCATTTGGAAAAAATGTCAACGCGGTTTTCTCTAAGGCGGAATAAGCTGGGGCCGATTTTTCAACGTTATCTTGTTCACACAATGCCTACAAGTCTAAATCTGCATTTTCAGCCTTCCAGCTCTTTTCGTTAAGGAGATATTGCAAAGCATTTGGAAAAAATGTCAACGCGGTTTTCTCTAAGGCGGAATGAGCTGGGGCCGATTTTTCAACGTTATCTTGTTCACACAATGCCTACAAGTCTAAATCTGCATTTTCAGCCTTCCAGCTCTTTTCGTTAAGGAGATATTGCAAAGCATTTGGAAAAAATGTCAACGCGGTTTTCTCTAAGGCGGAATAAGCTGGGGCCGATTTTTCAACGTTATCTTGTTCACACAATGCCTACAAGTCTAAATCTGCATTTTCAGCCTTCTAGCTCTTTTCATTAAGGAGATATTGCAAAGCATTTGGAAAAAATGTCAACGCGGTTTTCTCTAAGGCGGAATGAGCTGGGGCCGATTTTTCAACGCTATCTTGTTCACACAATGCCTACAAGTCTAAATCTGCATTTTCAGCCTTCCAGCTCTTTTCGTTAAGGAGATATTGCAAGGCATTTGGAAAAAATGTCAACGCGGTTTTCTCTAAGGCGGAATAAGCTGGGGCCGATTTTTCAACGTTATCTTGTTCACACAATGCCTACAAGTCTAAATCTGCATTTTCAGCCTTCCAGCTCTTTTCGTTAAGGAGATATTGCAAAGCATTTGGAAAAAATGTCAACGCGGTTTTCTCTAAGGCGGAATGAGCTGGGGCCGATTTTTCAACGTTATCTTGTTCACACAATGCCTACAAGTCTAAATCTGCATTTTCAGCCTTCCAGCTCTTTTCGTTAAGGAGATATTGCAAGGCATTTGGAAAAAATGTCAACGCGGTTTTCTCTAAGGCGGAATAAGCTGGGGCCGATTTTTCAACGTTATCTTGTTCACACAATGCCTACAAGTCTAAATCTGCATTTTTAGCCTTCCAGCTCTTTTCGTTAAGGAGATATTGCAAAGCATTTGGAAAAAATGTCAACGCGGTTTTCTCTAAGGCGGAATAAGCTGGGGCCGATTTTTCAACGTTATCTTGTTCACACAATGCCTACAAGTCTAAATCTGCATTTTCAGCCTTCCAGCTCTTTTCGTTAAGGAGATATTGCAAAGCATTTGGAAAAAATGTCAACGCGGTTTTCTCTAAGGCGGAATAAGCTGGGGCCGATTTTTCAACGTTATCTTGTTCACACAATGCCTACAAGTCTAAATCTGCATTTTCAGCCTTCTAGCTCTTTTCGTTAAGGAGATATTGCAAAGCATTTGGAAAAAATGTCAACGCGGTTTTCTCTAAGGCGGAATAAGCTGGGGCCGATTTTTCAACGTTATCTTGTTCACACAATGCCTACAAGTCTAAATCTGCATTTTCAGCCTTCTAGCGCTTTTCGTTAAGGAGATATTGCAAAGCATTTGGAAAAAATGTCAACGCGGTTTTCTCTAAGGCGGAATAAGCTGGGGCCGATTTTTCAACGTTATCTTGTTCACACAATGCCTACAAGTCTAAATCTGCATTTTAAGCCTTCCAGCTCTTTTCGTTAAGGAGATATTGCATGGCATTTGGAAAAAATGTCAACGCGGTTTTCTCTAAGGCGGAATGAGCTGGGGCCGATTTTTCAACGTTATCTTGTTCACACAATGCCTACAAGTCTAAATCTGCATTTTTAGCCTTCCAGCTCTTTTCGTTAAGGAGATATTGCAAAGCATTTGGAAAAAATGTCAACGCGGTTTTCTCTAAGGCGGAATAAGCTGGGGCCGATTTTTCAACGTTATCTTGTTCACACAATGCCTACAAGTCTAAATCTGCATTTTCAGCCTTCCAGCTCTTTTCGTTAAGGAGATATTGCAAAGCATTTGGAAAAAATGTCAACGCGGTTTTCTCTAAGGCGGAATAAGCTGGGGCCGATTTTTCAACGTTATCTTGTTCACACAATGCCTACAAGTCTAAATCTGCATTTTCAGCCTTCTAGCTCTTTTCGTTAAGGAGATATTGCAAAGCATTTGGAAAAAATGTCAACGCGGTTTTCTCTAAGGCGGAATGAGCTGGGGCCGATTTTTCAACGCTATCTTGTTCACACAATGCCTACAAGTCTAAATCTGCATTTTCAGCCTTCCAGCTCTTTTCGTTAAGGAGATATTGCAAGGCATTTGGAAAAAATGTCAACGCGGTTTTCTCTAAGGCGGAATAAGCTGGGGCCGATTTTTCAACGTTATCTTGTTCACACAATGCCTACAAGTCTAAATCTGCATTTTCAGCCTTCCAGCTCTTTTCGTTAAGGAGATATTGCAAAGCATTTGGAAAAAATGTCAACGCGGTTTTCTCTAAGGCGGAATGAGCTGGGGCCGATTTTTCAACGTTATCTTGTTCACACAATGCCTACAAGTCTAAATCTGCATTTTCAGCCTTCTAGCTTTTTTCGTTAAGGAGATATTGTAAGGCATTTGGAAAAAATGTCAACGCGGTTTTCTCTAAGGCGGAATGAGCTGGGGCCGATTTTTCAACGCTATCTTGTTCACACAATGCCTACAAGTCTAAATCTGCATTTTCAGCCTTCCAGCTCTTTTCGTTAAGGAGATATTGCAAGGCATTTGGAAAAAATGTCAACGCGGTTTTCTCTAAGGCGGAATAAGCTGGGGCCGATTTTTCAACGTTATCTTGTTCACACAATGCCTACAAGTCTAAATCTGCATTTTCAGCCTTCCAGCTCTTTTCGTTAAGGAGATATTGCAAAGCATTTGGAAAAAATGTCAACGCGGTTTTCTCTAAGGCGGAATGAGCTGGGGCCGATTTTTCAACGTTATCTTGTTCACACAATGCCTACAAGTCTAAATCTGCATTTTCAGCCTTCTAGCTCTTTTCGTTAAGGAGATATTGCAAGGCATTTGGAAAAAATGTCAACGCGGTTTTCTCTAAGGCGGAATAAGCTGGGGCCGATTTTTCAACGTTATCTTGTTCACACAATGCCTACAAGTCTAAATCTGCATTTTCAGCCTTCCAGCTCTTTTCGTTAAGGAGATATTGCAAAGCATTTGGAAAAAATGTCAACGCGGTTTTCTCTAAGGCGGAATAAGCTGGGGCCGATTTTTCAACGTTATCTTGTTCACACAATGCCTACAAGTCTAAATCTGCATTTTCAGCCTTCTAGCTCTTTTCGTTAAGGAGATATTGCAAAGCATTTGGAAAAAATGTCAACGCGGTTTTCTCTAAGGCGGAATGAGCTGGGGCCGATTTTTCAACGCTATCTTGTTCACACAATGCCTACAAGTCTAAATCTGCATTTTCAGCCTTCCAGCTCTTTTCGTTAAGGAGATATTGCAAGGCATTTGGAAAAAATGTCAACGCGGTTTTCTCTAAGGCGGAATAAGCTGGGGCCGATTTTTCAACGTTATCTTGTTCACACAATGCCTACAAGTCTAAATCTGCATTTTCAGCCTTCCAGCTCTTTTCGTTAAGGAGATATTGCAAAGCATTTGGAAAAAATGTCAACGCGGTTTTCTCTAAGGCGGAATGAGCTGGGGCCGATTTTTCAACGTTATCTTGTTCACACAATGCCTACAAGTCTAAATCTGCATTTTCAGCCTTCTAGCTTTTTTCGTTAAGGAGATATTGCAAGGCATTTGGAAAAAATGTCAACGCGGTTTTCTCTAAGGCGGAATGAGCTGGGGCCGATTTTTCAACGCTATCTTGTTCACACAATGCCTACAAGTCTAAATCTGCATTTTCAGCCTTCCAGCTCTTTTCGTTAAGGAGATATTGCAAGGCATTTGGAAAAAATGTCAACGCGGTTTTCTCTAAGGCGGAATAAGCTGGGGCCGATTTTTCAACGTTATCTTGTTCACACAATGCCTACAAGTCTAAATCTGCATTTTCAGCCTTCCAGCTCTTTTCGTTAAGGAGATATTGCAAAGCATTTGGAAAAAATGTCAACGCGGTTTTCTCTAAGGCGGAATGAGCTGGGGCCGATTTTTCAACGTTATCTTGTTCACACAATGCCTACAAGTCTAAATCTGCATTTTCAGCCTTCTAGCTCTTTTCGTTAAGGAGATATTGCAAGGCATTTGGAAAAAATGTCAACGCGGTTTTCTCTAAGGCGGAATAAGCTGGGGCCGATTTTTCAACGTTATCTTGTTCACACAATGCCTACAAGTCTAAATCTGCATTTTCAGCCTTCCAGCTCTTTTCGTTAAGGAGATATTGCAAAGCATTTGGAAAAAATGTCAACGCGGTTTTCTCTAAGGCGGAATAAGCTGGGGCCGATTTTTCAACGTTATCTTGTTCACACAATGCCTACAAGTCTAAATCTGCATTTTCAGCCTTCCAGCTCTTTTCGTTAAGGAGATATTGCAAGGCATTTGGAAAAAATGTCAACGCGGTTTTCTCTAAGGCGGAATAAGCTGGGGCCGATTTTTCAACGTTATCTTGTTCACACAATGCCTACAAGTCTAAATCTGCATTTTCAGCCTTCCTAGCTCTTTTCGTTAAGGAGATATTGCAAAGCATTTGGAAAAAATGTCAACGCGGTTTTCTCTAAGGCGGAATAAGCTGGGGCCGATTTTTCAACGTTATCTTGTTCACACAATGCCTACAAGTCTAAATCTGCATTTTCAGCCTTCCAGCTCTTTTCGTTAAGGAGATATTGCAAAGCATTTGGAAAAAATGTCAACGCGGTTTTCTCTAAGGCGGAATAAGCTGGGGCCGATTTTTCAACGTTATCTTGTTCACACAATGCCTACAAGTCTAAATCTGCATTTTCAGCCTTCTAGCTCTTTTCGTTAAGGAGATATTGCAAAGCATTTGGAAAAAATGTCAACGCGGTTTTCTCTAAGGCGGAATGAGCTGGGGCCGATTTTTCAACGCTATCTTGTTCACACAATGCCTACAAGTCTAAATCTGCATTTTCAGCCTTCCAGCTCTTTTCGTTAAGGAGATATTGCAAGGCATTTGGAAAAAATGTCAACGCGGTTTTCTCTAAGGCGGAATAAGCTGGGGCCGATTTTTCAACGTTATCTTGTTCACACAATGCCTACAAGTCTAAATCTGCATTTTCAGCCTTCCAGCTCTTTTCGTTAAGGAGATATTGCAAAGCATTTGGAAAAAATGTCAACGCGGTTTTCTCTAAGGCGGAATGAGCTGGGGCCGATTTTTCAACGTTATCTTGTTCACACAATGCCTACAAGTCTAAATCTGCATTTTCAGCCTTCTAGCTTTTTTCGTTAAGGAGATATTGCAAGGCATTTGGAAAAAATGTCAACGCGGTTTTCTCTAAGGCGGAATGAGCTGGGGCCGATTTTTCAACGCTATCTTGTTCACACAATGCCTACAAGTCTAAATCTGCATTTTCAGCCTTCCAGCTCTTTTCGTTAAGGAGATATTGCAAGGCATTTGGAAAAAATGTCAACGCGGTTTTCTCTAAGGCGGAATAAGCTGGGGCCGATTTTTCAACGTTATCTTGTTCACACAATGCCTACAAGTCTAAATCTGCATTTTCAGCCTTCCAGCTCTTTTCGTTAAGGAGATATTGCAAAGCATTTGGAAAAAATGTCAACGCGGTTTTCTCTAAGGCGGAATGAGCTGGGGCCGATTTTTCAACGTTATCTTGTTCACACAATGCCTACAAGTCTAAATCTGCATTTTCAGCCTTCCAGCTCTTTTCGTTAAGGAGATATTGCAAGGCATTTGGAAAAAATGTCAACGCGGTTTTCTCTAAGGCGGAATAAGCTGGGGCCGATTTTTCAACGTTATCTTGTTCACACAATGCCTACAAGTCTAAATCTGCATTTTCAGCCTTCCAGCTCTTTTCGTTAAGGAGATATTGCAAAGCATTTGGAAAAAATGTCAACGCGGTTTTCTCTAAGGCGGAATGAGCTGGGGCCGATTTTTCAACGTTATCTTGTTCACACAATGCCTACAAGTCTAAATCTGCATTTTCAGCCTTCTAGCTCTTTTCGTTAAGGAGATATTGCAAAGCATTTGGAAAAAATGTCAACGCGGTTTTCTCTAAGGCGGAATAAGCTGGGGCCGATTTTTCAACGCTATCTTGTTCACACAATGCCTACAAGTCTAAATCTGCATTTTCAGCCTTCTAGCTCTTTTCGTTAAGGAGATATTGCAAAGCATTTGGAAAAAATGTCAACGCGGTTTTCTCTAAGGCGGAATAAGCTGGGGCCGATTTTTCAACGTTATCTTGTTCACACAATGCCTACAAGTCTAAATCTGCATTTTCAGCCTTCCAGCTCTTTTCGTTAAGGAGATATTGCAAAGCATTTGGAAAAAATGTCAACGCGGTTTTCTCTAAGGCGGAATAAGCTGGGGCCGATTTTTCAACGTTATCTTGTTCACACAATGCCTACAAGTCTAAATCTGCATTTTCAGCCTTCCAGCTCTTTTCGTTAAGGAGATATTGCAAAGCATTTGGAAAAAATGTCAACGCGGTTTTCTCTAAGGCGGAATAAGCTGGGGCCGATTTTTCAACGTTATCTTGTTCACACAATGCCTACAAGTCTAAATCTGCATTTTCAGCCTTCCAGCTCTTTTCGTTAAGGAGATATTGCAAAGGCATTTGGAAAAAATGTCAACGCGGTTTTCTCTAAGGCGGAATAAGCTGGGGCCGATTTTTCAACGTTATCTTGTTCACACAATGCCTACAAGTCTAAATCTGCATTTTCAGCCTTCCAGCTCTTTTCGTTAAGGAGATATTGCAAAGCATTTGGAAAAAATGTCAACGCGGTTTTCTCTAAGGCGGAATAAGCTGGGGCCGATTTTTCAACGTTATCTTGTTCACACAATGCCTACAAGTCTAAATCTGCATTTTCAGCCTTCTAGCTCTTTTCGTTAAGGAGATATTGCAAAGGCATTTGGAAAAAATGTCAACGCGGTTTTCTCTAAGGCGGAATGAGCTGGGGCCGATTTTTCACGCTATCTTGTTCACACAATGCCTACAAGTCTAAATCTGCATTTTCAGCCTTCCAGCTCTTTTCGTTAAGGAGATATTGCAAGGCATTTGGAAAAAATGTCAACGCGGTTTTCTCTAAGGCGGAATAAGCTGGGGCCGATTTTTCAACGTTATCTTGTTCACACAATGCCTACAAGTCTAAATCTGCATTTTCAGCCTTCCAGCTCTTTTCGTTAAGGAGATATTGCAAAGCATTTGGAAAAAATGTCAACGCGGTTTTCTCTAAGGCGGAATAAGCTGGGGCCGATTTTTCAACGTTATCTTGTTCACACAATGCCTACAAGTCTAAATCTGCATTTTCAGCCTTCCAGCTCTTTTCGTTAAGGAGATATTGCAAGGCATTTGGAAAAAATGTCAACGCGGTTTTCTCTAAGGCGGAATAAGCTGGGGCCGATTTTTCAACGTTATCTTGTTCACACAATGCCTACAAGTCTAAATCTGCATTTTTCAGCCTTCCAGCTCTTTTCGTTAAGGAGATATTGCAAAGCATTTGGAAAAAATGTCAACGCGGTTTTCTCTAAGGCGGAATAAGCTGGGGCCGATTTTTCAACGTTATCTTGTTCACACAATGCCTACAAGTCTAAATCTGCATTTTCAGCCTTCTAGCTCTTTTCGTTAAGGAGATATTGCAAAGCATTTGGAAAAAATGTCAACGCGGTTTTCTCTAAGGCGGAATAAGCTGGGGCCGATTTTTCAACGTTATCTTGTTCACACAATGCCTACAAGTCTAAATCTGCATTTTCAGCCTTCTAGCTCTTTTCGTTAAGGAGATATTGCAAGGCATTTGGAAAAAATGTCAACGCGGTTTTCTCTAAGGCGGAATGAAGCTGGGGCCGATTTTTCAACGTTATCTTGTTCACACAATGCCTACAAGTCTAAATCTGCATTTTCAGCCTTCCAGCTCTTTTCGTTAAGGAGATATTGCAAAGCATTTGGAAAAAATGTCAACGCGGTTTTCTCTAAGGCGGAATAAGCTGGGGCCGATTTTTCAACGTTATCTTGTTCACACAATGCCTACAAGTCTAAATCTGCATTTTCAGCCTTCTAGCTCTTTTCGTTAAGGAGATATTGCAAAGCATTTGGAAAAAATGTCAACGCGGTTTTCTCTAAGGCGGAATGAGCTGGGGCCGATTTTTCAACGCTATCTTGTTCACACAATGCCTACAAGTCTAAATCTGCATTTTCAGCCTTCCAGCTCTTTTCGTTAAGGAGATATTGCAAGGCATTTGGAAAAAATGTCAACGCGGTTTTCTCTAAGGCGGAATAAGCTGGGGCCGATTTTTCAACGTTATCTTGTTCACACAATGCCTACAAGTCTAAATCTGCATTTTCAGCCTTCCAGCTCTTTTCGTTAAGGAGATATTGCAAAGCATTTGGAAAAAATGTCAACGCGGTTTTCTCTAAGGCGGAATGAGCTGGGGCCGATTTTTCAACGTTATCTTGTTCACACAATGCCTACAAGTCTAAATCTGCATTTTCAGCCTTCTAGCTCTTTTCGTTAAGGAGATATTGCAAGGCATTTGGAAAAAATGTCAACGCGGTTTTCTCTAAGGCGGAATAAGCTGGGGCCGATTTTTCAACGCTATCTTGTTCACACAATGCCTACAAGTCTAAATCTGCATTTTCAGCCTTCTAGCTCTTTTCGTTAAGGAGATATTGCAAGCATTTGGAAAAAATGTCAACGCGGTTTTCTCTAAGGCGGAATAAGCTGGGGCCGATTTTTCAACGTTATCTTGTTCACACAATGCCTACAAGTCTAAATCTGCATTTTCAGCCTTCCAGCTCTTTTCGTTAAGGAGATATTGCAAAGCATTTGGAAAAAATGTCAACGCGGTTTTCTCTAAGGCGGAATAAGCTGGGGCCGATTTTTCAACGTTATCTTGTTCACACAATGCCTACAAGTCTAAATCTGCATTTTCAGCCTTCTAGCTCTTTTCGTTAAGGAGATATTGCAAAGCATTTGGAAAAAATGTCAACGCGGTTTTCTCTAAGGCGGAATGAGCTGGGGCCGATTTTTCAACGCTATCTTGTTCACACAATGCCTACAAGTCTAAATCTGCATTTTCAGCCTTCCAGCTCTTTTCGTTAAGGAGATATTGCAAGGCATTTGGAAAAAATGTCAACGCGGTTTTCTCTAAGGCGGAATAAGCTGGGGCCGATTTTTCAACGTTATCTTGTTCACACAATGCCTACAAGTCTAAATCTGCATTTTCAGCCTTCCAGCTCTTTTCGTTAAGGAGATATTGCAAAGCATTTGGAAAAAATGTCAACGCGGTTTTCTCTAAGGCGGAATGAGCTGGGGCCGATTTTTCAACGTTATCTTGTTCACACAATGCCTACAAGTCTAAATCTGCATTTTCAGCCTTCTAGCTTTTTCGTTAAGGAGATATTGCAAGGCATTTGGAAAAAATGTCAACGCGGTTTTCTCTAAGGCGGAATAAGCTGGGGCCGATTTTTCAACGTTATCTTGTTCACACAATGCCTACAAGTCTAAATCTGCATTTTCAGCCTTCCAGCTCTTTTCGTTAAGGAGATATTGCAAAGCATTTGGAAAAAATGTCAACGCGGTTTTCTCTAAGGCGGAATAAGCTGGGGCCGATTTTTCAACGTTATCTTGTTCACACAATGCCTACAAGTCTAAATCTGCATTTTCAGCCTTCCAGCTCTTTTCGTTAAGGAGATATTGCAAAGCATTTGGAAAAAATGTCAACGCGGTTTTCTCTAAGGCGGAATAAGCTGGGGCCGATTTTTCAACGTTATCTTGTTCACACAATGCCTACAAGTCTAAATCTGCATTTTCAGCCTTCTAGCTCTTTTCGTTAAGGAGATATTGCAAGCATTTTGGAAAAAATGTCAACGCGGTTTTCTCTAAGGCGGAATGAGCTGGGGCCGATTTTTCAACGCTATCTTGTTCACACAATGCCTACAAGTCTAAATCTGCATTTTCAGCCTTCCAGCTCTTTTCGTTAAGGAGATATTGCAAGGCATTTGGAAAAAATGTCAACGCGGTTTTCTCTAAGGCGGAATAAGCTGGGGCCGATTTTTCAACGTTATCTTGTTCACACAATGCCTACAAGTCTAAATCTGCATTTTTCAGCCTTCCAGCTCTTTTCGTTAAGGAGATATTGCAAAGGCATTTGGAAAAAATGTCAACGCGGTTTTCTCTAAGGCGGAATAAGCTGGGGCCGATTTTTCAACGTTATCTTGTTCACACAATGCCTACAAGTCTAAATCTGCATTTTCAGCCTTCCAGCTCTTTTCGTTAAGGAGATATTGCAAAGCATTTGGAAAAAATGTCAACGCGGTTTTCTCTAAGGCGGAATAAGCTGGGGCCGATTTTTCAACGTTATCTTGTTCACACAATGCCTACAAGTCTAAATCTGCATTTTCAGCCTTCCAGCTCTTTTCGTTAAGGAGATATTGCAAAGCATTTGGAAAAAATGTCAACGCGGTTTTCTCTAAGGCGGAATAAGCTGGGGCCGATTTTTCAACGTTATCTTGTTCACACAATGCCTACAAGTCTAAATCTGCATTTTTCAGCCTTCCAGCTCTTTTCGTTAAGGAGATATTGCAAAGCATTTGGAAAAAATGTCAACGCGGTTTTCTCTAAGGCGGAATAAGCTGGGGCCGATTTTTCAACGTTATCTTGTTCACACAATGCCTACAAGTCTAAATCTGCATTTTCAGCCTTCCAGCTCTTTTCGTTAAGGAGATATTGCAAAGCATTTGGAAAAAATGTCAACGCGGTTTTCTCTAAGGCGGAATAAGCTGGGGCCGATTTTTCAACGTTATCTTGTTCACACAATGCCTACAAGTCTAAATCTGCATTTTCAGCCTTCTAGCTCTTTTCGTTAAGGAGATATTGCAAAGCATTTGGAAAAAATGTCAACGCGGTTTTCTCTAAGGCGGAATGAAGCTGGGGCCGATTTTTCAACGCTATCTTGTTCACACAATGCCTACAAGTCTAAATCTGCATTTTCAGCCTTCCAGCTCTTTTCGTTAAGGAGATATTGCAAGGCATTTGGAAAAAATGTCAACGCGGTTTTCTCTAAGGCGGAATAAGCTGGGGCCGATTTTTCAACGTTATCTTGTTCACACAATGCCTACAAGTCTAAATCTGCATTTTCAGCCTTCCAGCTCTTTTCGTTAAGGAGATATTGCAAAGCATTTGGAAAAAATGTCAACGCGGTTTTCTCTAAGGCGGAATGAGCTGGGGCCGATTTTTCAACGTTATCTTGTTCACACAATGCCTACAAGTCTAAATCTGCATTTTCAGCCTTCCAGCTCTTTTCGTTAAGGAGATATTGCAAGGCATTTGGAAAAAATGTCAACGCGGTTTTCTCTAAGGCGGAATAAGCTGGGGCCGATTTTTCAACGTTATCTTGTTCACACAATGCCTACAAGTCTAAATCTGCATTTTCAGCCTTCCAGCTCTTTTCGTTAAGGAGATATTGCAAAGGCATTTGGAAAAAATGTCAACGCGGTTTTCTCTAAGGCGGAATAAGCTGGGGCCGATTTTTCAACGTTATCTTGTTCACACAATGCCTACAAGTCTAAATCTGCATTTTCAGCCTTCCAGCTCTTTTCGTTAAGGAGATATTGCAAAGGCATTTGGAAAAAATGTCAACGCGGTTTTCTCTAAGGCGGAATGAGCTGGGGCCGATTTTTCAACGTTATCTTGTTCACACAATGCCTACAAGTCTAAATCTGCATTTTCAGCCTTCTAGCTCTTTTCGTTAAGGAGATATTGCAAGGCATTTGGAAAAAATGTCAACGCGGTTTTCTCTAAGGCGGAATAAGCTGGGGCCGATTTTTCAACGTTATCTTGTTCACACAATGCCTACAAGTCTAAATCTGCATTTTCAGCCTTCCTAGCTCTTTTCGTTAAGGAGATATTGCAAAGCATTTGGAAAAAATGTCAACGCGGTTTTCTCTAAGGCGGAATAAGCTGGGGCCGATTTTTCAACGTTATCTTGTTCACACAATGCCTACAAGTCTAAATCTGCATTTTCAGCCTTCCAGCTCTTTTCGTTAAGGAGATATTGCAAAGCATTTGGAAAAAATGTCAACGCGGTTTTCTCTAAGGCGGAATGAGCTGGGGCCGATTTTTCAACGTTATCTTGTTCACACAATGCCTACAAGTCTAAATCTGCATTTTCAGCCTTCCAGCTCTTTTCGTTAAGGAGATATTGCAAAGGCATTTGGAAAAAATGTCAACGCGGTTTTCTCTAAGGCGGAATAAGCTGGGGCCGATTTTTCAACGTTATCTTGTTCACACAATGCCTACAAGTCTAAATCTGCATTTTCAGCCTTCCAGCTCTTTTCGTTAAGGAGATATTGCAAAGCATTTGGAAAAAATGTCAACGCGGTTTTCTCTAAGGCGGAATAAGCTGGGGCCGATTTTTCAACGTTATCTTGTTCACACAATGCCTACAAGTCTAAATCTGCATTTTCAGCCTTCTAGCTCTTTTCGTTAAGGAGATATTGCAAAGCATTTGGAAAAAATGTCAACGCGGTTTTCTCTAAGGCGGAATGAGCTGGGGCCGATTTTTCAACGCTATCTTGTTCACACAATGCCTACAAGTCTAAATCTGCATTTTCAGCCTTCTAGCTCTTTTCGTTAAGGAGATATTGCAAAGCATTTGGAAAAAATGTCAACGCGGTTTTCTCTAAGGCGGAATAAGCTGGGGCCGATTTTTCAACGTTATCTTGTTCACACAATGCCTACAAGTCTAAATCTGCATTTTCAGCCTTCCAGCTCTTTTCGTTAAGGAGATATTGCAAAGCATTTGGAAAAAATGTCAACGCGGTTTTCTCTAAGGCGGAATAAGCTGGGGCCGATTTTTCAAACGTTATCTTGTTCACACAATGCCTACAAGTCTAAATCTGCATTTTCAAGCCTTCCTAGCTCTTTTCGTTAAGGAGATATTGCATAGCATTTGGAAAAAATGTCAACGCGGTTTTCTCTAAGGCGGAATGAGCTGGGGCCGATTTTTCAACGTTATCTTGTTCACACAATGCCTACAAGTCTAAATCTGCATTTTCAGCCTTCCTAGCTCTTTTCGTTAAGGAGATATTGCAAGGCATTTGGAAAAAATGTCAACGCGGTTTTCTCTAAGGCGGAATAAGCTGGGGCCGATTTTTCAACGTTATCTTGTTCACACAATGCCTACAAGTCTAAATCTGCATTTTCAGCCTTCCAGCTCTTTTCGTTAAGGAGATATTGCAAAGCATTTGGAAAAAATGTCAACGCGGTTTTTCTCTAAGGCGGAATAAGCTGGGGCCGATTTTTCAACGTTATCTTGTTCACACAATGCCTACAAGTCTAAATCTGCATTTTCAGCCTTCTAGCTCTTTTCGTTAAGGAGATATTGCAAAGCATTTGGAAAAAATGTCAACGCGGTTTTCTCTAAGGCGGAATAAGCTGGGGCCGATTTTTCAACGTTATCTTGTTCACACAATGCCTACAAGTCTAAATCTGCATTTTCAGCCTTCCAGCTCTTTTCGTTAAGGAGATATTGCAAAGCATTTGGAAAAAATGTCAACGCGGTTTTCTCTAAGGCGGAATAAGCTGGGGCCGATTTTTCAACGTTATCTTGTTCACACAATGCCTACAAGTCTAAATCTGCATTTTTCAGCCTTCCAGCTCTTTTCGTTAAGGAGATATTGCAAAGCATTTGGAAAAAATGTCAACGCGGTTTTCTCTAAGGCGGAATGAGCTGGGGCCGATTTTTCAACGTTATCTTGTTCACACAATGCCTACAAGTCTAAATCTGCATTTTCAGCCTTCCAGCTCTTTTCGTTAAGGAGATATTGCAAGCATTTGGAAAAAATGTCAACGCGGTTTTCTCTAAGGCGGATGAGCTGGGGCCGATTTTTCAACGTTATCTTGTTCACACAATGCCTACAAGTCTAAATCTGCATTTTCAGCCTTCCAGCTCTTTTCGTTAAGGAGATATTGCAAGGCATTTGGAAAAAATGTCAACGCGGTTTTTCTCTAAGGCGAATAAGCTGGGGCCGATTTTTCAACGTTATCTTGTTCACACAATGCCTACAAGTCTAAATCTGCATTTTCAGCCTTCCTAGCTCTTTTCGTTAAGGAGATATTGCAAAGCATTTGGAAAAAATGT